>NC_079452.1:38359861-38414861 GCF_903798145.1 Danio aesculapii | reverse complement strand
GTTTACTGTTGTAAAGCACTTTGGGTAGCCCTTTGGTTGTAGTAAGGTGTTATATAAATAAAGTTGATTGATTGATTGATTGATTAATTGATTGATCTTCAAGAGCTTTTGCTTCTGCAGTGGTGGTCCTTCTCTGTTGATGTCAGTTTGACGGATTTAGCTATAATATATTTAAACCACACCCCTCTTACCGTTAGTTTTCTACAAGGGCATGAGGCACAAAAAGAAAGCCCCCCCCCCCCCCAACTCAATATTCAATTTCTCTGTTGATGTCAGTTTGACGGCTTCAGTCACCGTATTTTTAAACCACACACCTCTTATCGTCAGTTTGCTACAAAGGCATGATGCACAAAAAGAAAGCCCCCCCCCCCAACTCAATATTCAATTGCTTCTCGGCAATTTTCAGTTCACACAGACTTTAAAAAAAGATTTCGATATATGTTAAATAACTTAAAATTCTTCCTGGACAAACATTTTGGAAAAAAAAATCTAGAAGTACTCTCAGTATAATATTCTTGTCTATCAGTCTTCAAAATACCACCATCTAACAAAATGTATATTATTTGTAGTTTTTCCATTGAACTGCATGGAAAACGTTACACATCAACACAAACAAATCACCTTGTGCACAAAATACAAACCCAGCCTCAAAACATACAGTATGTCATTGAATGACTCGAAGTCTACATGCATATTTTTTGTTCAAACCAGAATTAATTAATCTTGCTTGATGAATCTGAACTAGTGATTAAATGGATGAAGAAAAACAACAACTCAAGATTAAATTCACATTTCAGTTTTTGATCTGAACAAACAAAACAATACATTTCAATCAGTTCAATCATTTTTCCATTACGACTGAGGAGCACTTTTATTCAAATGGAGCATGTTCCTTCAGATTGGTCTTTTACATTGTGTTTTGAATGAGGGCTGCATGATGTTGAAAAAAAAATCAAACATTGCAATATTTTGTTATTCTGCGATATATATTGCGATATGAATACAATTTCAACAGATGACTTGAATATCTGTATTTGGAAAGAATTAATCATTTTAGACTGATTGGATGATTTTGCAGAGAAGCAAACAAGCATAGATCAATACAATAAAAAGATACAACTGAAATAAAATTCTTAATAATAATAAATGTTTTATCATTTTCCAAGTCTAACAGTATTCAAGTAAAGTAATTAAATAATAATTAAAAACAATATTTCAATAAAATTAATCTTTATTAAAGTTACAAATGGTACCATTTCTTATGCCTAAAGGCTTTAAAAATGCAAATACACTTGCAGGCATAAAAACGATAATATATTAACGATGAAAATTATGATAAACCTAATGATAAATTATAATACAGACTCAACATTGCATACAGTATCCTGCGATGTGACTATTGGGAATGATCACGTTGTGATATCGATGCTGAAACGATATATTGTGCAGCCCTATTTTGAACACAGTGCTCCATACAAATACACCTAATGACAGGATTGTGAAACAAAACAGAGTTTTGAAATCCTCATCACCATCTGTTTACACTTTTGAGGGAAATCAACCTGCAAATGGATTACTTCCAGAATATCCAGAAATCTTTCAATACATCTGTTAGTATTTCCGGTAAAGAAGGCCAGCGAACAAGTAATAAAACATTTGTGCTGATAAAAACGGCATGCTTACTAGACTGTGTACTATTTTAAGTTAGTTTCTGTCAAATTTTGTTGACATTTATAATATAAAGAATGACATATTTTCCAACATATTGTAACCAACATATGGGTGGCATATCAAACGGTTCTTTATTTTACCCAGAAAAAGACCTGCGCACAAGCCATGGAAAAAATATGACAGTAATTGGTGTATATTATGTTGCAGAACTGCAGATGTGATTACGGCAAACATCTAAAGGAGGTCGGCTCCTTTCATTCCAAATAGCACAGCAAATATAGCTTCAGGTCTGACCTACACTAGCTGCATCATTATGTAGATCTGCAGTCAATTGACATTAAGAACCAAGAAAATGTTTTCTCTGTGCCACAAATGCTCTCCTGCAGCTCAATCCTCTGCAGCACAACAAAAGAAATCACATTTGATCAGGTTTCCATTGTGAGATTGCTGTCTCTGCTGAATGTGATGCAATGAAAAACACTGTGTGCCACGAAATAATGTCAAGTAGCATCATTTTATGGAGATGTAACCTTAACTGAAAAGTAGAAACAAATAAGCATAGTCTTATTCTCATAAAATAAGGTCTTGGAGTAGGAGTTAATTGTGTTTATTGCCTACAATATTATCATAGCTGTCATTTTAACGATGTGCAAAAAAGTCACCCATTTAAAAACAAAACATTAACTGTGCGATGAAGCCAATTAAAATGCAGTTAGAGCTTCTATAATTTTAGGTTGTGATAGCAAAATGCATCTCTGTATGGGTTTCTGTTTTAATGCTGATTAGATATAATATAGTAAAATAATATCAAGAGAGTGTCGTTTCCCGAATATAAGCATGTGAGCATGATTGCAAATGTAATTTGGATTTTATAACAATAGTACAGCAGAACAAGTGACATTTTAGACAAAATTATAAACAATGAAAATACAGAAGCTCTAAATAAAACTCAAAAGCACCAACAAAAGTCTCAGAGCACCAATGTTGTGTTTGGCTCATGAATGAATCTTGGGCTGTGCGATTAATCGAATCACAATTAGGTAATCGCAAGAGGCTGCAATATAAAAAAATATATGTGAACAAGAATAATGAATAACATCTGAGATGAAGTACTTCAAATCCAACCCGCTATGCTTCAGAAAGGTAAACATGTTAGGCTTTCTGCGAGGTATCGCAGACATGATGTTGGCTGTCATGAACTATGCCACATGTAATTCGCACCCTGCAAACACAGTATTTTTATGCTTTAATCTAATCCGGAAAGCTGTATCAACATTCAACCCTAATATTAATGCATACATTTCAATGAGCTACTCACAAATAAATAAATAAAAATAAACCTTCCACATTAAATGTACATTAGCTATGAATTTAGCAGATACTTTTAACAAAAGCAACATATACTCCAGTAATCGCAAACATTCATGTAATCTTAGGGAATCAAACCCTATGATCTTGTTATTGCGGTCCAAAAAAATGTGGTTTTACACATTTACAAATGCCAAGCATAGTTTCCCTATATACAAGCAAAATCATTTAAGCACCTACATGTCTAGGCAAGTCAAAGATAAAGATAATATGCTCATCTCAGACTGTCTAGCAGACAATACCTCGAAAAAAAAATGCCTTCTTTTCAGGGTAAACAAAAGGGAACTAACATTCATGGCATGTCTGAGATGCTTGCTAGTGGTCTATTGTGGGCTTGTAGATGGAGAGCAGAAAGATTAGGGGAGGGGGTTGAAGGAGGGTCCTCCCAACGTTGAGGACAAAGAACCAGCCTCAGCTCTGCCCAATACACCAATCCTATGAATGGATGACACAAAGAAACAACTGAGGCTCTCGACTGGCGGCGGAGATTGAGAACGAGGGAGAGGCGGAGAAGCAGAGCTGCTCCTCTGCCCACACTTAAAGGAACGGCAATAGAGAAGCAGTGTGAGCTTCGATCATGTGTGGTCCATTACTCAAAGCAGTAACAGCTTGACTGTTCCCCATGCCTACCAGACAACGGAAGCTCTCTCGGTGGGTAAATAGGGCTGATAACTAGGAAAAAGCCCTGAGAAACAATGGTTAAGCCCATTCATCGTCACTGAGGAGACCATTGAATGGGCTGCAATATGCAGGCACTTCAAAATACCTCAGGGGAGAGGAAAAGCTGGGCCAGGTGGAAAATGGAGAGCGAAAGTAGGCTTGCAAAACTACTCATTTGTACTAATCGACTGCAGTTTTCAATAGATCTAGTCTGTGTTTAAAGGGATAGTTCACCCAAAACTAAAAAAAAATTTGGTCTTTGTTTACTCTCCATTTATGTTTCAAACCTTTGTTAGTTTCCTCTGTTAAAAACAAAAGAAGATATGTTGAAGAGAGTTGGAAACCTGTAACCATTGACTTCCATAGTGTTTGTTTTGCTCACAATGCAAGTCAATGGTTACAGGTTTTCAGCTTACTTCAGAATATATTGTGAGTGTGTTCAACAGAAGAAAAAAACACTAAAGGTTTAAGACCACTTAAGGGTGAGTAAATAGTGAGTAAATTGTATTTTTTTAATGTGAACTATCCCTCTAACAAGGTTGTACATCTTTCAGAATTGAACATTGCATGACTAATTTACAGATGAACTACTAAAATAAAATCTAGAGGACAAATTGCAGTAAAAATTTTAATTTAGCCCTGAGTAAATGAGTAGAATTAATTTTAGAAAGTAGTTTTGTTTAATGTCAATTTACACTCACCGGCCACTTTATTAGGTACACCTGTCCAACTGCTCGTTAACACAAATTCCTAATCAGCCAATCACATGGCAGCAACTCAATGCATTTAGGCATGTAGACATGGTCAAGACGATCTTCTGCAGTTCAAACCAAGCAGAATGGGGAAGAAAGGGGATTTAAGTGACTTTAAATGTGGAACGGTTGTTGGAGCCAGACGGACTGGTCTGAGTATTTCAGAAACTGCTGATCTACTGGGAATTTTACACACAACCATCTCTAAGGTTTACAGAGAGTGGTCCAAAAAAAGAGAAAATCAGGCTGGTGGTGGTGGTGTAGTGATGTGGGGGATATTTTCTTGGCACACTTCAGGCCCATTAGTACCAATTGAGCATTGCGTCAAAGCCACAGCCTACCTGAGTGTTGTTGCTGACAATGTCCATCCCTTTATGACCACAGTGTACCAATCTTGTGATGGCTACTTCAGCAGGATAACGTGTCATGTCATAAAGCGTGAATCATCTCCGACTGGTTTCTTGAACATGACATTGAGTTCACTGTACTCAAATGGCCTCCACAGTCACCAGATCTTAATCCAAAAGAGCAGCTTTGGGATGTGGTGGCACAGGAGATTCGCATTATGGATGTACAGCTGACAAATCTGCAGCAACTGCGTAATACTATCATGTCAATATGGACCAAAATCTCTGAGGAATATTTCCAGTTCCTTGTTGAATCTATGCCATGAAGAATTAAGGCAGGCAAAAGGTGGTCCAACACGGTATCATTAAGGTGTACCTAATAAAGTGGCAGATGAGTATACGTTATTAATATGTATATATATATATTTTACTTTGTAATCATGCTCAATATTAATTATAATATCTATCTATCTATATATATATATATATATATATATATATATATATATATATATATATATATATATATATATATATATATATATATATATTATAAATGTAAAAGTGTAATGACTTGTAAGGTTTTCACTAATGGTCATTTTAAGAACCGTTTGAGATTAATTTCTGCATCTGAAACAAGATGACAAAACAAATGACGTGCAAACATTAAATCTGAATATTTTACAGATATCATTTTATTTATTTTTATTTTTTGCAATTATTGCACACTAAAATGGTCAGGTTTTTGACTAGCCATGCCGGTACACTTACAAAAATCTAAAAATACTGTACATACCTTCTGTTAGAAATAACAAAAAATAAGCTTTTTTAATGCAAGAGAAATCAAAACTATCTAAATCATCTGAAACTGTCAGAAAGCACTGCTCAAACAAGGTTAAGCTTCTAGTGTTACGAAGTTTGAGGTCTCTGACTTTGTGGCTGCTCAACAATGACTGAATCTGCCAACCTCCTTCTTACTAAATAATATTATTTTGGGCTCAAAGAGGCTCAAAAGGTGCGAACCCAAGTCAGTTCTCATTGAATTCAGTTGCTGATGAATGCTGCTGACATTCTGTTAAAGTGCCGTGTCTTTCCTATAGTCACAACCAGCAAAATAAAACAGATGGGCTCTCAAATGGCTCAGATCAAACATTTTAAACAGCTGCATCAGTGAGCGCATTTACACGTTTTAACCCGATTATGCTTAATAAGTGAACCCTATAACAGTTTTAACATTTTTTCCTCTAACAGAATCAAGCTTAAAGTGTCAGGACGGATTTTATTGATAATAGGCTATATGACCCATACGTTTATTGAGGTTATGTTACAACATGCTTCTTCCATTTTTATGGATTCACTTAACAGGGCGACCAACATGAATAAAATATTTGAAGTTAGACACATATTATTACATTCAATATAAAATAAACAAAAAATAAACGTACTTATTGTGGTCACATTGAAGTGGGATGCAGGCCAGGGTTTATGGGTAGGTGTAAATGCAGGTCAAGGTGTAGATAAACAGTGTAATTATGAAAAAATATATTTTGTTTTAACTTAAAGTACAATGTAAAACAAGTGAATTGTAACAAAACATTAACTTAAGCACATAGTGGTTAATGACACTTAAAACAATGGTGCACCTAAAAATGAAAATTACCCCCCAAAATAACTCACTCTAAAGCCATCATCGGTGTATATGGCTTTTTTTTTTTAATAATCAGACGAACACAGTCGGAGTAGTTTCACATTTTATCCTGGCACTTCCATGCTGTATAATGTTGCTTAATGGTGAAATTTATTTTGAAGCGTTCAAAAGTGCATAAATCTGTCATCAGACGAACTTGTTATGCTGCCAGAGGGTTAGCACATGTCTTATGAAGCAGATTGTTTTTGTAACAAAAATATTTGTAAAAATGATAAACTTCAAGCACTGATTTCCGATGCCAACCAAATACACACTATGCAGGACGGACATAGAATGACACATTACGTATGATGGGCATTGAAAGAGTAATATACGTTATACAGTAATGCCAAGCCAACTAGGGTTCTAGCTTGTCATCGTCTTCATCACTCTCATAATTTTTCAAAAGTGACACTTTAGTACTTTATAGCTGCACATTAGTACCTTTAGGGTACACTTTTGTATAGACTTTAAAGATGTCCTGTTTGTTAATTCCCAGTAAATTGATGGCATTGAAATACAACTATTCATAATTCTCAAGTTGAATTATTATGTTTGAGACATTTTGTCACCTTAGATTTACAAGGTTCTACTGACATTTTTGTCAAAATTGAGTTATTGACATATTCTCATTAAATGACAACTTATTTACATTATGGGATGTTAAATTATAAGCTGTTTATATTTTAGGACTTTTTATTTAAAAAACTAATGTTACACACATAATGTCTGCTATGGATTGTAAAAACTTGGAAGCTTAATATCTCAAAATCATTTAGAACACAGATAGAATACATTATATAGATCTTGAACATTATATAGGCTAGAGTAGTTATACTGACCCAGTAAACATTTATTTTCATGCATAACATTATTTTCATGTGTCGTCTATGAAAGAAAAAAACATGATCATTTAAATAATGATCATTTAAATAATGTGCGCGCTTTCGGTTTCTCTTTCACTGCCGAGTGCAGTTCATGTCATGGCTGCTGTCATTTTGAGGAAAAAAAACATCCTTGCATATCATATTTTCCGTGCAGCTTCCAAATAATCACTCTGTGCAACAAACTAAAGGTTATTTACAACGTTATTACCTGTTATTCACAGCCTATGCAGATTCTGTACACTAAAGTAGACGGCAGGTATGCGTGCACCTGAATCAGTAATAAACAAACAGTGCGTCAGCTTTACATGTGATTTGGCGGCCACAAATACATCATAACATTAAGACAGAAATTACATTCTTGGGTAAATTATACCTTATAAATACAGTATGTGACACTTTTAACACCATTTGGAGGTGTCCACGTTGCTGAGCAATGTATATAAAACAATGTGAAAACTTGTGCTGCAGCCTTTCAGTTTCTCTCCTGACCTTGAAAATATTGGCTGAATCGTAGAACCCTAGGATTAAGATCGTGTGTACGGTTGAATCGAGATCACAATCTTTTTCCGATTAATCGTGCAGCCCTACCTTTAAGGTTCACTTTTGTACCTTTAAGGTACTATAAGGTTCAGATTTGTACTTTTTAGGAATTAATATGTACTTTTAAGGACCTGTTAGGAACAAGAAAGTACTTTTTGAAAAGATAACGCCCAGTGACAGATTTCGTACCTTTTATTTCTGAGTGTGTGTGGTAAAAAACAGTGTGGTAAGTGGTTCCCGTGAGGCGCATTTATTTCTGGAGCTTCTGCTAATGAGTCATAAAACATCATACATGTTGTTTAAGTCAGTCGCGGATAGTCAAGGATTTTGGGCTTAGTATAGTAGTAAAATGTATAATTTTTATTTATTCATACATCAATCCACTTCTAAAGACGTGTTAAGCCCTTTGGTGTTGTATCATTTAGTTTGACTATGAATTTAAGCACTTTTGAAAGCTTAAAAATAAAAGCCACTATTCAACACTATTATACAGCATGGAAGAGCAATGATACAATTTTAAACTATTCTGACTGTGTTCAACGTAAAATTGTAAGGCAACTTGCTGCAGAGCTTCTTTAGTTGGCCAATTCGAAACATCTTTCCAGCAAGTTGCCTTACAATTTTAAGTTGAGTCAACTTTTATTTATTTATATTTTCAGTGTGAAGACATCTTTGGTGTTTATGACTTTTTTCTGTCTGTTAAATAATGAGGCAATTTTCATTTTTGGGTGAACTAAACATTTAATATTAGGTTATGCATTTATGGGTTATTGATTTGCATGTAAACAAGCTGATTTTTGTGAGTTCTCAGCTGACTGCTGGTCATGTAAACATATTCCATGACCAGAGGTCTGTTTCTGCTTTCCCCGTCCTGACCGCGCACAGAACAAGGTCACAAGGCACAACCCAGGAAAGCTCTTCTTAAGGAATTAGGGTCAGAGAGTGTTCGCATGCGTGTGTGTTCATGTCAGCGGCTGAGGATGAAGGCTCATGCAGGAAGGAAGGTGTGAAGGATGGTGGCTAAACTAGCTTAGATAAGAGTCTTACACTTCCTCTTGAACGCCGTTCGTGCAACAGGCTCTGCTGCTGTGAACGTAAACAGACACACAGAGATGTCATCAGGCTGTTACCGCCGCTGACAGAAGACCGTGTGTCTGGGGTGTTTATTACAGCGAGACTGGCTGGAGGGCATTTGTGCTGGATGGGGGAAACGCAGGCAGGCCGTTCTGCAATAAAATACTGAGGAAAATACGGGAGCAGTAGTGATAATCTGTCAACACAGTGTAAATTAACTTTGGAACCAAGAGTTTGAGGAAAAAGAAATATATAATTTGCATTTAATCAACGTAATATTTTTTAAAACTTGAATTTATTTTATTTGCAAATAAATATTAAATGTAACTATTAGGAATTAAATGAATGAATAAATAAATAAATAAATAAATAAATAAATAAATAAATAAATAAATAAATAAATAAATTATCCACATATTTCTGATTTTTTCCATACAGGGGTGATAAATTGTAGAACAATTTTATATATGAAGAGTTTAGGTGCAAAAACCTCTAAAAGCCATCTGATGTTTTCTTTTAAAATTTTTTTCACTGACTCCTGTGTGTAGGCTCAATAATTTTACTTTTATAGTAACGAATAATTTATTTACATTGCCTTTAAAGTAAAATAACTGAACATAAACATATGGAGGCTGAGAAAAATGGTCATTTAAAGAGAACATTTCAGATGGCATTTAGAGGTTTTTGCGTCTGAACTCTTCATATAGCTGTAAACAAAATTTTTAGTCCTCGCGTACGCATAATTATTTTTCAAATATTCCCCAAGTGCTGTTTAGCAGAACAGTATTTCCTATTAGATTTTTCTTTTGAAGTAGGGCTGCACAATATACCATTTCAGCATCGATATCGCAATGTGATCATTCGCAATAGTCACTGCAGGATATATGCAATATTGAGTTTGTATTATAATTTATCATGTGCATCTGTTTTTGCTGCCTGAAATGCATTCAGGCATAAGAAATTGTACCATTTGTGACCTTAACTACGATTAATTTTATCAAATTATTTTTATTTATATCTTTCAGTTACTGTACGTGAATACTGTTAGGCTCGGGAAATGATAAAACACTTTATTTTTGTTGTTTCTTTTCTTGATTGTCTTTATAGATTGTTATGCATGAAAATACTAACAACATGTGCAAGTGCAGAAATCCACCGCAAATAGCAAACACCACAAAGAAAACCTGTTGGCGGACCCCAAAACGTTTATAGATGGTTTGTTAGATTTTATGGAGATGCAAACAGTAAACATCAATTCATCAATCATTGACTAAACACGTGCATAAAATATACTCACAACACATGCAAATACAGAAATGCACTACAAATAGCACAGACCATAATAGGGAAATTTATAGATTGTTTATTAGATTTTATGGTGATGCACGCCCACTGCAAAACCATCCCAACTGATCTAACATTATGAATTCTTTCCAAATAGAGATATTAAGTCATCTGGAGAAATGGTATACATATGGCAATATACAGCTGAAGTCAGAATTATTAGCCCCCCTTTGAATTTTTTCGTCTTTTTTAAAATATTTCCCACAAGGGAAGCAAGGGAATTTTCACAGTATGTCTGATAGTATTTTTTTCTTCTGGAGAAAGTCTCATTTGTTTTATTTCAGCTAGAATAAAAGCAGTTTTTAATGTTTTAAAAACCATTTTAAGGTCTAAAAAAACGTGTTAAACAGCAAATCTCTCCATTAAACACTTTATAGCACAGAGTGCTGAACAAGCTGTGCCAAATTTTAAAACTCAAGGTGAGAGGTGTCTTCTAAACCCCTAATCACAGATATGAGCAAGAAAAAGCAATAACACTTATCAAGCCTCAGCAAACGCCGCTAAAGAAACAGCAAAGAAATGAAAGGGAATTTGAAACGTAACCAGATTTATCACTTTAGGGATACAAATGTTCAGCATGAAGACAATTAGTGTTGACAGCCACATCCAACCACTGCACAATCTATTGCTTAAGCTGTCTAAACATTAGATTATCTTATCTGAGAGCTCAGGCAAAGAAACATTCGAGCTGAGCCAAGCTACGGTGAAACATCTTGAAACATTACCTCTTCTTATTAGAGAGCTTAAAGCGCTTGGATAAGAACAGCTCATTTAATCTTCCCCGCACTTTATAACTTCAGCAAGAATTTCGTTTAGCAGCGAATGAAGATAACCTGGAGAAACAATGCTCTGATCTGGAATTCAAGAGCATCTTGGTACAAGGAGGACTAAGATACAAAGAACATCATTCCAAGATGTGCTTGAAGAAGAGCGATCTGTAGCTTGAT
This sequence comes from Danio aesculapii, assembly GCF_903798145.1. Taxonomy (NCBI): domain Eukaryota; kingdom Metazoa; phylum Chordata; class Actinopteri; order Cypriniformes; family Danionidae; genus Danio; species Danio aesculapii. Next base: position 38,403,584 of record NC_079452.1, on the reverse strand, counting down.
TGATGCATTCTGTACAAGGCAAGTTAAGGGTCACATCAAATTATTCTTTACATATCAGAAAAAAATGTAGATTAATGTATTTGAGCCCCGTTGGGAGGAAAAAGTATTTTATTCAAAATGTATAATCTTTAAGTAAATAAAAGAAATTATGGTGATGAACATTTATAAATCAAGCAATGAATTTATGTATGCATATATGTATATATATATATATATATATATATATATATATATATATATATATATATATATATATATATATATATATATATATATATATATATATACATATACATATACACACACATATACACACACACACACACATACAGTATATCTTTTTTTATATATATTTCCCAAGGGATGTATATCTGATAATATTTTTTCTTCTGGAGAAAGTCTTATTTGTTTTATTTCGGCTATAATAAAATCAGTTTTTAATTTTTTAAAAAACATTTTAGGGACAAATTTATAAGCCCCTTTAAGCTATTTTTTTTTTTTTTGATAGTCTACAAACCATCCTTATAAAATCGCTTTCCTAATTACCCTAACCTGCCTAGCTAACTTAATGAACCTAGTTAAGCCTTTAAATGTCACATTAAGCTGTATGAAAGTGTCTTGAAAAATATCTAGTAAAATATTATTCACTGTCATCAACGGCACAGTCAATGCCAGCAGCTCCCAAAATGTTCCCAAATGATCTTTAATTCAGGACAATTGTTCATTTTGAATTTTAAATCGCTTGGCAACAGAGGATAAGGTGTGATTCTGGGTCATGCTGCTAAAACGGATGTCTGTTTTTGGGGGGTTGAGGAAGCCTAGTGGTGCACTCTGCCCATCCCCCCATTTAGCTTAACCCTGTTTTTTTTATACATAAACACAGGAGTGCAAGAACAACAAATAACACGGTGACCTAGAAAGCAGCACCAGAAGCAATTCAGATGCTCTCAGTGGTAAAAGGCTTTCCAGGGAGCCACATGCACAGGCCTGTCCAAAAAGCTACTCCATTGGTGAAGTGATATCATATGGTTGTAATTATTTTATGAGAAGGTAAGACAGGCAAAGAAGCAAGCTAGTCTTAATAATTGTTAATGCCACTATGACAATTAAACTTTCAAACAGTATACAATAAAAAAGACAGAGAACTAACCTGATAAGGTAAGCTTCACTTTTAAGCCCGATTCTAGCAGAGACTTGCAATGACACAGCCACAAAGTGACAAGTGACCATTCATTTCAATGGAGAGCTAGTGACTTTTAGCGATTTCTGGCTACATAAGCAAAGTGACAAAGTTGAGAATCTTTCAATTTTATGCAAATGAAGAGGGACTTTAAGTGTTTTAGTATAGAGCTTTTAGTATGACGATTAGTACAGTCCACATGATCCTCTATGGCTACTGTTGTGAATTTGTCTAGTCTGGCTCATGGCACCAAACTGTTGTGAAATTCTAAGAAGAGCCAAAAAAAACAGGGAGAACTTTCGGTTGTCTTCAAAGCAGAATCCTTTAATAAGAAGAACTCAGCGTGGCTGTGGCGTCATCGAAATAAAACTCTCAACTATACAGCAAGCACTAGGTTTTTATGCATGCAAATGAAGTGTTGTTGTCGGCAGGGTCATGTTAGTCTGAGAAAACCTGCCCAGCTACTGACCACATAAAAGGGGTTTCTTCGACCTAAAAGTTTCACCCGAAGACAAAGGCAGAAAACAGTGTGCAAATGATGTTCTGGAGACAGAAACCGTCTGACCAGTTGACCGAAAACAGAAAACAATAGACACAGCCGTGCTGTGAAACTGACAATTTGCATTACTTTGGAGACAGTCAGGGCTCAGGAAACCAAGACATTTTAAGGTCTGTCACACAAGTTATATATGTAGATAACATAATTTTATACTTCCACACTACGTTCAGACTGCAAGGCTCTTAAATAAGAAATGTTAAAACTAGAAGTGTTTTTTTTTTTCTCAGATCATATTTTTTTGCATAACTATTCACATTGTGGTTAAATGTGGCCAAAGTCAGATTTCCAGTGTTAATTGATAATGGTCCTAAACTGACCCACACACACAAAAGTGTAACCACCTATTCACTGTGTAAAATGTCTAATTACGTACACAATGTGAGAATTGTAGGGGTGTAATGGTCCACAGAATCCATGATTCGGTACACACCTCGGTTTTGGAAGTCAAGGTTCAATAAAACAAGAATAAGCAAGAAATTCAGATTGCTTGCTTATTTCTCTTTCTATTTAATAAGCAGAAGTGTTTTGTCACAATAAGCTACACAACTGAAAAAGCTTCTTGTGATGCAAAAGTACAAAATCTGAAAAATGAAACTTTATAATTATGAGAATGTGCATATAATTCCCAAAGGTTGAGCACAACCCTTTGCTAAAACAACAGAAAAACAGTAGATTCAGTAAGCTTCAAAAGTGAAATATAGTATAGAGAAAGCACTCATTCTGACTTGTGTTGCATACAAGATGAAACAATCACATATTGCCATCGTTTTTCTATCTAAATGTTGACTCGTGTCTTTTGCAGTGCCTCGCAGATGCCCTATCAAGATAAAATAATTTAAAATTTTACACGCAGCTGCATAAACCCAACCGTAAGCCTAGGGCTGCACGATTAATCGTATTATGATCACGATAACGATATTTGTGGCTCTTGATCAATAATTAAATATCGTCGTGATTTTACAGTATAAAGACCAAGCCAGTATTTTAATAGGCGGGGTTTACGGATTGTACCGCATCACATGCATGAGGTGACTGTGTCTAGAATGCAAGTGTTTTTTTTTTTTTTTTTTCGAGGAATGCAATGTTGATCAGGTAGCCTTTGCTCCTGTTCAGTCCAAACCTCCCACGGTAACACAACAAACCTCATTAACCACCTCAAAAGCCATCACAACATGGCTGTCATCAGTGGGTTAATGCACTCAGGAGAATTCTGCTTTGCATCTTTCTATGCATTACTAACATCACTAAACCAGACAACATTTGTTTTATAAGTTAACCAAATATTCACAGAGGTTCAGCAGTTTTTTCTGACGCATTTGCCAGTTATGTAGACAGAGTCCTCGGTATCGGTAACCTCGGTATCCTGGCCAAATTTTCCCGTGGCCTCCTAACCATCTGCTCACTGGCTTCATCTCCTCTCTGTGTGCGCTCTGGTGCAATATGGCTGCTGTTGCATCATCTAGGTAGATGCTGCACACTGGTGGAGGATGAGGAGATTCCCCCCAAAAATGTGTAAAGTTCTTTGAGTGTCCAGAAAAGCGCAATAGAAATGTAAGGAATTATTATTATTATTATTATTATTAATATTATTATTATTATTATCATTATTATTATCATTATTATTATTATTATTATTATTATTATTATTATTATTATTATTATAAACTGTAAACATTCCAATCAGCAAATCAAGCCAATTAAGGGATATGTTCTTCCAGGACCATCATAGATGTTAATCCAGGAACATCTCCTACTTGGTGAAATCAGGTTGGCAATGGACGAATCAGAAGAACCTGATATGAGACAATTGTTGGGAGTTTGTGTTTGCAGGAGCAAGTTGGCATGACAAAGGTATCATGCGTAAACCATTTCTGAGCATTTCGATTTTGTCAACTGTGGTGTGTGCCTGTAGACCTACACAGACAATCGCAATGACACATTTTTTCTTGTTCATCTTTGTAATCACACATTTAATTCAGATTTCATTTTTATTTATTGTTTTTTTTTTGTTTGTTTTTTTCTGCACAATGTTTATTTTCAGCAACAAGAAAACTGTCAGTGAAGGTCATTCATAAATGTTACCTAAGCCAGCCAGGACACCACCCAGGATGAAAGGCAGCTACTCAGTCTCTGGTAGTGTGAATGAGGCTTTACTGTAAAGGCCCCAACACTACAATAATACCTGAACCAAATCAGGTCAAAATAAAGTTTGTTTCAGGAATTCGAAACAGCTTGCCAAAGCAAACCTTGTGGAAATGTTCTGAAGCAGCTTTGAACTACCAGTGGTCTGCAAGTAAAAGATTTACTCCAAAAGAGCTGCTTCATAGAAGAAATTAAAGTGCAACCCTAAGGCAGCAATGGAAAGAAAACGAATGAAAACTGAACATAAAATTTGGTGTCAATATACTGGGACCTTAAACCTAAGGGTTTTTCAAAAAGCAACAACCTTAAGTTGGAAATAAAATATAACGAGAATCCACTGGCAATGCATCTTGAAAGCACAGCACTGCAAAAAGCAATGTTTCCAAAATAAGTCGACTACCAGCTTGAAAGGGTGACTTATTGTGAAGTTCCTAACAGAGCACTGACAACTTACTGCAACCCAGAGGTGCTTTCATGTGGATACGTTTACCACATTTTAAATCAAAATGACAAGAGGGGCCAAGTTTAAAGAGCAAAGAGCACAAGAATGTCTTGCTGCTGAAGTGCTGGAACCACATCAAGGCACGAACGTACACCAGACTCCTTTTCTGATGGAAATGTGCCCGTCATTTCCTCAAAATTCACTTTGGTCATTCTCAAAATATCTCTATGTATAGTTTTTCGTTTTTTTCTCCAATAGACTGATAAGGATTTGATACTACAGGTTAAAACCCCTGTGAAGGTTTATGTGTTTCCTTTAGGTTATAGTGGTGTTGCTTCTTGCACCAGACACTATTTCACTACCTGATGGCATGAACTTGTATACTGCAGCTGAGGAACACTGGACAGCCAACTACTGGAAGCAATTAAAGGCATTTTATGGAAGTACGTCTTCCAGCTGTACTCTAGATGAGAGCCTAGTGTAAAAAACCAAACCTTATTCAAAACACCTTACATCTACTGAAGTATACAGTATGATTGCAACAGGAAGCACTTTTGAAGCTTGAGCCAAACAAACGATTAAAGTGCCCTATATTACGGTTTCCTGGATATTACCTTACGTGTATTCTGTAATACACCTGTTTGCGAAGTGAAAGTTAGGAAAGCTTTATTAAGATCAAAGCGCATGATAAATGAAGCACAAATTCGGCTCTGCCTGAGACTAGTATTTACTTTCTGCACAAACTTATGTCCATGTGTAACATATTTGAATAATGCCAGATAATGGTCTTTATTGGCTGTCCAAGAACAATGTTAGTTTTGACCCTCAGGGATGGGATGAGATGAAAGGGATGGATTGGGATGGGATAGATGGATGTGATGGGATGGATGGATGGACTGGAATGGGATGGATTGATTGGATTGGTATGGATAGATGGATGGGGATGGATGAATGGATTGGGATAGATGGATTGGGATGGATGGATTGGGATGGATTGGATTGGGATGGATTGGATTGGGATGGATGATTTGAATGAAAACCAATTCACTTCAACAGATCTTTTTTTAGCACTTCACATATTTTAGAGGATATATATTTTATTTCTTATAACATTTTAACAATAAATGACAATAAAACCACTGTTGTTAAATTGCAGATTTGAATTATCAACATCAAAGGATCAAGGTGATCCCATAATGCAATTCATAGCCAAATATAATCAGAAAAATACAGTGAATGAATAAAATACTGAACCTGTTAATTAACCAATATTTTTGCACAGTGTGTAGTTGAATTTTTTCTTTAGTTGCCATTTTTATAGTAGTTTTGTAGTTTCAAAAGTAAATTTTTGTTGTTGATATGTAATGATGATGAAGTTTTCTGTGCCGTGAACACAATTTACCTTGCATGCACCTGCAAATGAGGATCAAATGAGTCAAATTGAAATTTTTAAATTACTGTTAGGAAAACTTTGGACATTTTCATGGGAGTATTTTTTCTGTCCTGTAACCGACCAATCACACCACAATAGACTGGCCCATCTGAGCCCATAAGAACACCATCTTAATAATTGCATTTTAAATAACATGCGAATGTGCGCATCTGGTGTGTTACTTCTGACTGTCACGTGCACAGTGCATCCGGTGTGCAACCCCCTTATGTTAAGAATGGAGTGTGCTTTAGTTTTGGGGATCAGTGACTGCAGGAAAAAGAATGTTACGCTTTGGTTTCATTCTATTAATACTGGACTCATTTTTCTATGAAAGTTTGAACTTTGAGAGTGTTTAAATAAGAGAGAAAATAGTGAAATATTGATGTCTGTCTGAGAAAAGTGTATATATCATGTAGTGGGGGCTTTTACAGCCTTAAAATATCATAATTGTATTTGTAATTACAATTGTAATTGTAATTGATAATAATTGTATTATTGACTACTTCATGGATTTCGCCTATTGCAGGTTATTTTTAGAACGTAACTCCAACAGTGACCACTGTATAAGAAATACTGTGGAAAAATTCCATGCTCTGTTGAACATCATTTAGGAAATTTAAGAAAAAGCAAATTCACAAGAGGGCTGATAATTTTGAAGTGAACTATATTTTTTTCCATTTTATGGTAAGCAATTTGTAGATGGGGAATATTACTGGTAAAAACAAATCAAGCTTGTGAATTTCCATCCAGACCACCTGTATAAAGCAGCCTGTTAAACAGGGACTGGGAGGTCTGGGCCGAGGGCTGGGAAGCTGGGCCTGTTCACTCAGCAGGAATCTGTCGCAGTAAATTCTCTTCGGGACATTACAGATGCAAGCTCATAAAGTAAGGACATAAACTACACCACAGGGTGGCTTCCCAAACACTGAAAAAAAAGAAAACAAACCAAACCTCCCCTCGAAAACGGTCCACATGACAGAAAGTGTCAGTGATATGTTCAGCTTGCGTGACCGAAGCCCGTCTTGAATTCAAGATGTGTTTTTGTTTGTTTGCGAGTTCATTGTTTGCCTTCAGCATAGACCTAATCGTCATGTCACCACAAAGGCACTTTCTCATCACAATGAACAAATGAATACAACGCATTGTGAGCTCTGCGTCTAGTTTGGGCTCTTTTTATAGGCAAATAACATTGCACAGCTATGTCGGGTCGGGTAAAAAATTCGGTTTTATAGGCACACATTGCTTGTGAGCCTGGGAAACAGATAGCGGCTGCGGGTAATCTTCTACATGTGACCGCATCAAAGATCTTCTCACTGCAATTTTCAGTCTCTCTCTGTTCATGATAATTAGACAAAACTTCCTCTCATTTGAATTACAGGATAAGACTCTCACCTGCCGGGCTCGTCCTTGGATTTAACACCACACTACTGTGCTTTTATTCGGGAACGCATGGTGGACAACAACAAGTAACATCAATGTCCAGTATCTTCATTAGCTTGCATCACCATTCAAGAATCGAACTCAGGAATGATTCAAATCAGATTCAAATGCTTGATTATTTTGTCACACTTTATTTTGATGGTCCGTTTGTTGAATTTAAGTTACATTGCATCTACACGCAAACTAATTCTCATTAGATTATAAGTAGACTCTTAGGTTAGGGTTAGTGTAACTTGTGCTTGCAAACTATCTTATAATCAGTTAAATGTCTGTTGAAGGAGCAGTATCAGCAGATATTAAGCAGACAGTCTACTAATACTCAAATGGACCATCAAAATAAAGTGTTACTAATGATTTTAAGAGATAAGTGTCTTTTGTGTGCCACAGATGTATTATATTTGCTAATGCATTAGGCTACTGCTATAATATTCTTCTTGTAGGAGACAAAATATTATTAAATAATAAGACAATGTAATATTAGAGCCTTTTTTCCTTAACATTTCCAGCATTTGTTTATCTAATGCCGATATGCAATGTTTGCATGTTAAATATGAAGATTTCCAACTGCAAAGAAATACAATTTTCCCTCAATTTTAGAGCTTAAAATACAAATAAATTAATAAATCATGATATTTACATTTTTTTTCAAGTAAAACACAAAAATACAAACACAGTATGTACAACAGCTTTAAGATACTTAATTGAAAGGTGAGAATTAGGGTTGGGTAATGTCAACCAATTTGGCATCGTACGACATCTAATGTAAAACATTGCGATGGACAATGGCATCATCGTCGTAGGCGGCGGTGAATTAATTATTTATGAATAATTAATTCATAGTGAATTAATTATTTGTAGGCTACCGTTTCAACTACCTGACCCACATGGTCCCTGTTTTACCCATAACCAAATCATAAATAAATAAGATAAGTTACACACAAATTGCAGGGTGACGCAGTGGCGCAGTAGGTAGTGCTATCACCTCACAGCAAGAAGGTTGCTGGTTTGAGCCTCGGCTAGGTCAGTTGGTGTTTCTGTGTGGAATTTGCATGTTCTCCCTACGTTCGCATGGGTTTCCTCCGCAGTCCAAAGACATGCGGTACAGGTGACTTGGGTAGGCTAAACTGTCCGTTGTGTATGAGTGTGAATGAGTGTGTATGGATGTTTCCCAGAGATGGGTTGCTGCTGGAAGGGCATCCGCTGCGTAAAAAAACATATGCTGGATAAGTTGGTGGTTGATTCCGCTGTGGCAACCCCAGATTAATAAAGGGACTAAGCCGAAAAGAAAATGTATGAATGAACACAAATTGCCACCTGTCGATCACTTTTTCTGCAGAGTGATCTGTGTCGTTATAATGGCGTCGACAAACTTGGTTGGTAAAAAAGGTGCACAACTAACAGCATCCAACCAACAGTTTCTGAGGTTTTCGCTAAAATTACAAAATACAAGCGTGAAAGCAAAAGATTGAAGCAGTATACTGACGCTGTGACATTACCTGATAGATTCAAAAGACCGAAGAGTTGTTAAATAGAGACAAGATTAATTAAATATTATGTTTAACAACTATAGTGAGACACGATCCAGCAGTACATCCTTGATAAACTGTCCAACGTGCTCGGTCCTCTGGGGTTCTGTGCTTAAAGCACCCACTGACTGCTGGAGCTCAGAAACATGCATACACTGCAGCGCTTGACAGATTGTGTGTGTGGTCACATGATGTACGTTTTCAGCGGTATAGTGTGGAGGGAGGGCTTTTCAGAAATGCTAGGTGAAACATCACTGTAGACGTGGATCGTTTTTGTTCTAAAATGCCATTTTAAAACTAAGACGTATTAGTGTAAATGGGGCCTGAGTGTGTATTTATAAGCGGGTTGCTGCTGCGGCGGGGGCAGGGCAGAGAATCTCGATGCCGGGTCAGCATCATCATGTCTATAGACCTAACCCTGGTGAATATTAATATGTGACCAATCATGTTTGGTATTTTTTGGTTATACAGGGTTTTTGCAGGTTTTAACCAGTGTTAAATGTAAGATCTAAGTTACATTCTTACATTTTTAAGACCTTTATGAATGAAATTTTGGACTTATACAGGGTTAAACGCTCACGATTTTTTTCTAAAAATCCCAGTTGGAAAAGATATGCTCAATCCCCCCAAAACTGTCTAATTTAATACATTTTAAAAAGCAGAAATAATAATAATAATAATAATAATAATAATAATAATAAATATTGGTCAGGTCAGTATCCAAGTAAATACATGAAGAACCTTTAAACAAATGTTATTGTATGGAAAATAAACCATTATGGTTAATATAGTCAAAAATACAATTTTTAAATAAAAACTTAAAAGTTTTATTGAGATGGATTATTGGTGATTGTATGGATGTTAATGGCCAGACTGGGTAGCTACACATGAACAAAGGAAAATTAAGACCTGTAAAAAATATTTAAGACCTTAAACACAATATTTCAGTAGATAAAATGTAGGTCTTGAAAAGTGTAAATTGTTAAATTGTTTTTTTTTTCTTTTAGATTTAAGACATCTTTTAGATGTTCCATGAAGATTGCAAATTTACAACTGTAAATGTATTAAAACATAACCTTTGAAGAGTAATGGACATTGCCAAGCAATTAATCTGGACAAATTTAAAAGGAGATTTTCTGAGTACTAAAATAAAATGGTAACACTTTATTTTGATGGTCCATTTGAATATTAGTAGACTGTCTGCTTAATATCTGTTGATACTGCTCCTTCAACAGACATTTAACTGATTGTCAACTTACACTAACCCCAACCCTAACCTAACAGTCTACTTATAATCTAATGAGTATTAATTGGCATGTCGATGCAATGTAACCTAAATTCAACAAACGGACCATCAAAATAAAGTGTGACCAAAAAAATGAAGTCTCAGAAAAGTTGCATCTTGACTAAATATTGTCCTATCCTAAAAACACCTACTGAAAGAAACGAGATATACGAGCGATTAACATGTCAGACAGACGTTTGGAAGAAAGTGACATTTAGATGTTTGCAGTGCAAATCAGAACATGTCAAGCATAATTTAGTGTGTGTCCATCAATCCAGTGTGAGGTTAATGTGAGCGGATCTGAGTTTATTATTATTCAGTGTGATCTGCTTTGTGTGTTAAAGCTCAGGTGTCAAAGAAAGCCTTATCAATCAGACTTATCAAGTCTAATTAGAGAAGAAATGGAAAGAATGACTGCTCAAGCAAGTATGTAAGTGCACCAATGTGGCCTTTTGCCCTTCTGGATCATTCACAATTTGAATGGAAAGTTTAGAGGTCAATGTAAAGGCATATTTTGAAGAAACCTGAAACCCCTGACTCCCGGAGTATTTGTTTTTCCTACTATGGAAGTCAATGTTTTCAGCTTTCTACAACATATCTGATTTTGCATTCAACAGAATAAAGAAAATGGTTTGGAGGACGAGTAAATAGTGAGTAAAATTCACATTCAGAACAATCCATTTAAAGACCAACAGACTGAGCTGAGGGGTCCAAACCTGAGCTTTATGAACCAAATACTGACATCAAACAGAGTAGCCACAAAAATGTCACCCAAAATCCATGGAAAGAAACAAGGACTAAAATGGTGACAACTGGTACATGGCTGACATTAAGTCCGAGTGACAGGGAAAGAGATTTATCGGTGAAATGTCAAATGTCTTTACACTGTGTTGCATCACACAGCTTAACGATGATTCTTGATCTATGTAGAGATCACCTAATGCAACTCTCTCTTTCTGCACAAAGGTTAAGCCTCTCTCAGCAGGATGTGTGGAAGCACTTCAGCTCCTATACCACGGCGCCCGGTCAGGTTAATCAGGATAATCCCGAACCCGTCTTGTGTGATCAAGAATGATCACAGATACAGTTCGTTGAATGTCCAAGGTGGTATTGCTAAAAGTGAAAGCTGCCAGTCTCTCAAGCAAGTACTAACCAAGAGAGACCCTGTGGGATCAGATGAGACTGGTCATGCCCATAAACAAAAGCTTTGGTATGAAATTGGTTAGTGTAGCTCATCTAGTTAAGAAAATAAAAGGGTTACAGCATATACATTTTCCAAGCAAAGTCCCATCCAAGTATGTTTCGTATTGTATATTTTTGTTTAATGCTATGTCAGCATCAAGATATTTCTATGGCAAAACAATTAAGAAAGTCCGATTCCAGCCGATTCGTATTGTTAGTGGCTGGTAGCACGGACCATCTCAAAAGAGACCAATGAAACTACGTCTTCACCATGGAAGTTTTTCGGTCTGTAAATAAAGCAAAACTATAGAAACAAATAACCACAACATATTATAGAAGCATACTGTTTATTTTAATAGTGTGTGTATACATCATACTGTATATTTTACAATATATACTTTATATAAATTTAATATAATGTTAATAATTATATATATATATATATATATATATATATATATATATATATATATATATATATATATATATATATATATATATATATATATATATATATATATATATATATATATATATATATATATATATATATATCCACAGTTAGGTCCAGAAATATTTGAACATAGACAATTCTAATATTTTAGGCTCTATACACCAATACAATGTATTTGAAATGACACAAAAGATTATACGATTATAAGATGTGCTTTACCTTCAGACTTTCAGCTTTAATTTGAGGGTATTTACATCCAAATCAGGTGAACGCTGTAGGAATTACATCAGTTTGAATATGCCTCCTACTTGTTAATGGTCCAAAACTAATTGGACAATTGGCTTCTAAGCTGTTCCATGGCCAGGTGTGTGTTATTCCTTCATTATCCCATTTACAACGAGCAGATAAAAGGTTCAGAGTTCATTTGAAGTGTGCTATTTGCATTTGGAATCTGTTACTGTCAACTCTCAAAATGAGATCCAAAGAGCTGTCACTATGTCCAAATATTTATAGACCTAACTGTATATCAGTGCTTCCCACACATAGACTTTACCCCAGGTATGTTAACGGACGCCCAAGTATATTTGGTGACTTTTTTTTTACTATTATTATCATCATCTTTTTACTTAAATGTTTTTGCATCCTTCCGTTAACCAAACATTCACTATCAATTAATCAGTGGAAAATCTCTTCTCGTTAACCATTTCCTACTGCTGGTTCTGCTGTATCTAGGTTTCTAAATCTCCTAAATTGTCCATAATTCAGCTTTTCCTTTTGCTTTCTGAAGTTGTTGATAATTACATGTGTTTTAGCATTAGAGTACCTTTTTATTTAAGCCTATTTTCACATGGATTCACAGCTGACAGAGCGCACACACAAGAGCGAGATAAACAATAAATAATTGCTTCTTTAATCTAAACGACTAAGAAAAACTTTTATATACTTCACTGTAAAACCCAACAGTCAACTTTATCAAATGAAATGAGTGTAGTTAACTCAATTTACTGAAAGTTAATTCTACTAATTTAAAGAGTTTTGAACACACTGTTGAAGGTAATGAGTTGATTAAATACCTCATTACTTCAAATCAAATGGAGTAAGTTCACAGTAATCATTTACAGTAGATTAGTTTAACTCAAGTGGTTTGTAGCAATCGGTTTCCTCAAATGGTTTGAGTTGCCTTAACTTATTGGGTTTTACAGTACTCGGTTGGTTTGAGTTCTCTTCATTTATTGGGTTTAACTGTGCTCAAATTGCTTCGTTTGCTCAAATGGATTAAGCTTACAGAACTCATTAGGATTAATTTTTGAACTTAAATGATTTGTTGTAATCGATTTCCTCAATTCGCTTGAGTTACCTTAAGTTATTGGGTTTTACAGAGTTGGAGAGGAAGAAATGACATCCAAACTGCCTGGACACCATCAAAAGTTCTTAATCAACTCATTCAACTCTGAAAACTGGACTGACACAGTTTCAATTTACTAGAACTTCTATGATAAGCTGCTTTGACACAATCTACATTGTAAAAGCGCTATAGAAATAAACATGAATTGAATTTGCCTCATTTAAATGATCAACATTTTTTTATTCTTGTAATTATTATACTTTTTAGAGATATTGACTGCTTTATTCCTTTATGTCATTTATTTCTCATTTGCTGTATATTTTATTAATTTGATGTTAATATATTACACCTGACTAGCATAAGAAATATAGTGGATTTCTTTTTTTTTAATAAAAAGAAACTTTCACCCATTTATAACAATGTCATAACAAATAAAAATATATTTTAAAATTCTATTTATAATTCTATTAAAATTATATTTATATTTATCATATTTATTTAGTTATATATTTTAATAATTTTCTAATTAATTTTAAATTGATTTAAAATAATACACAAAAAAGTTATGAAAAGCTGTCAGTTATAGTTCTTTATAGTTAAAATTGGTATTGGTAGAATAAAAAAATAAAAAAATAAAAGAATCGGAAATTGGAATCAGTCAAGAATATTGCAATTAGTTCATCGCGAAGCATAATAAACACATTGAAATCAGCAAACACTTAATTTTTTTAATAAGATTTAATACATTACCCCCAATCTCATCATTTATCCCCAGGAGACTTGTTAAGAAAACACGTGCTGCTATCATCTAACTAGCCTTCTTGAACCGTATTCCATAAGCAAGTACAAATTGAGATACATAGTGTACAGATACTCTCTCTAAAGGCATGACATCTGCTGCCGCCCATGTATTCTTTCCCATTAATGTGCTGAATGAATTAAATCAGCACTTCAGCATCTGGGGGTGTTTCCCCCGAAGCTTCTGTAGAATAATTAAATGAGTGAAGAGCGAGAGAAAGAAGACAGAAGAGAGACCAGAGGAGGTGGAATAAGCGAGAGCGAGTGCGCACATTCCTAGAGCTTAACTCTTATTAAATATTCAAGTCACGCAAAGTGGGTTAAAACCTCACACAGTACACACATTCAGCTCTGCTCAGCGGCCACAAGCATTTAGGATTTGTGGCCGAATGCAGCTAATCTAAGCACACAATGTCCTGCATCGCTCTGTCTTCTTGCCAAAGTCTGAGCTATGGAAAAAGAAGAGGTAAAACATACCCAAGACTCTGTTTTCACCACTGATAAATGATGGTGTTCAAATCAGATTAATAAAGTCTAGCTTAATTGTTTAGCCAACATATTTATTTTTTCCAAAAGAGGATCTTTGTAATTATTCGTAAATGAATAATTACAAAGCTCCTCTTTTGTAAAAAATAAATATGGTATATGGTATAAGGTAAATACTAAAAAGTAATTAACAAAGAAGCTCTAACGTTTTTATTTCATTTTTAAATATCATAATCTCTAAGGCCTGCAAAATTGAACTATTTGTAACCATAAAACACAAAACCAGTAATAAGTGTTCATATAAGTGTTGTCACAATACTGGAATTCAGTACCAATCGGTACTGTAATTTTAAAACTGTCCATTTCCCGCGAACATTTGAGCGCTGTTGAGCATGTTCTTAAACAGTGCTGATTTGCCATGGGCTCAACAGAAATGACTGTCATTGGCCATTAAGGTCATCAGTTCAGTGAACTCACCACTGTTTACGGAGTGTAAACACAGATACAGGGACACTGGAGAATTTCAAAGTCACATCGATAAACTGGTTTGTCTGCAAGCTGACATACGAGTGATCCACTGATGAATAGCGTCTTTAAAATGATCCAGTGTCCCTGTATCTGTGATTACACTCAGTAAACATTGGTGACTTTGGTGAACTTCACGACCAATCACAGTCATTTCTGTTGAGCAAGTGAGCACAATGGCAAATCAGTGGTGTTTAAGAACGTGCTTAACAGAGTTTAAATGTTTTTAAAAATTCATTATCAATTGGTACCGAATTCAAGTATAGTGACAACCCTAATATACATATATATATATACATATATATATATACATATATATATATATATATACATATATATATATATATATATATATATATATATATATATATATATATATATAAAACATCACATGAAAGTTGAATAAATAAGCTTTATGATCGGACAATATTTGGATGAGATACAACTACTTGAGAATATTGAATCCTAAATTTGCATTTTTAAGTCTAACCTGTTTAAGTGCACAGCAATGCAAATTACTAACCAAAAATTTACCAGGCCAGTAGCCAGGGGGGGGTTGAAAAACCCACCTCCCACTGATAAAAGGTCCAGAATTTGTCCCATTAGGAGCTCATTTGTCTTATTTTGACTGCTATGCCATTATAAATTGTGAAGGCATCAAAGAAGGCTTCCAATAAATGCAAACAATTATAGTCCATGTCCATTTGTGCAAATAAACACAGAATCTGATGTAAGTGAAGTCATCTTTACTACAAGTAACTTTTATTTTGAATCGTGGACCTTATTCTTGAAAGAAAACAAAATAACTATTTAAAGGTTTAAAGCACCAAAAGCAGCCCATATTAAAGTTAATTTTTAAACTATTTAGGCTATTTTTGTCATCCATGAACTTTCAAAATGTACTTTTCTTTTACAAAAAGATTAGAAAAATCAAGAAGCTCTACATTATTAAAATATTACTAAAATATTCAGATGGACAAAATCTGACTGTAGAAAGTTGAATGTGCTGGCCAGTTTGTTATTCGCCTAATAAATGACAATAGGCTACAATTATTATTATTATTTTTTTACTTTACCAGACTCGTTTTTTCCTAATAATATATGATGTAATAAATTTGTTTTTTTAAAAAATATATGATTTTTTCATATTTCTTTATTCTAAATATTTAGCAAATGTATTTGGTACCTCAAAAAGTGTTCTTATGATGACCATCCGACAAGCTAATCCAGCCAAAAATAGTGCTTAAAATGTCTGTAAAATGCAGTATTTAAACCTCATAATAAAATACAAAATAAGGCGAGTAACTGCAAAAAGGTCCATTTTGTTTGAGTAAAAATAACCACCTTTTTCACCAGGCTGGCTAAGGGTCTTTACATAATATTGTACATAACTTTACATAATATTGTCATGTCGTTTTTGCATAAGAGAAAAAAAAATCCAGAATTTTGACGCATACAATGTATTTTTGACTACTGTCAAAAAATATATCTATGCAACTTCACACTTATGGTCCAGTGTCACATGTTTGAAATTATCTGTACACAGACATTCTGCAAAAATGGCCTGAATGCAAGAAAAGTAGTTGACATTGATTCATGTCCCAAAACTGCCTTTGCCAAGGAAATGAACAGACAAAACAGCTCAAAATTGTGTTGTGTGGAAGTAACTGGTTTTAATTGAAAATAACTTTAATTGTTGTCTTGTTTACACAACCATAAAGCAAAGATGACACTATTTTACCTTTCCATCCAATCAAATCCATTCATTCATTTTCTTTTCAGCTTAGACCCTTTATTAATCTGGGGTCGCCACAGTGGAATGAACAGTCAATTTATCCAGCAAATGTTTTACGCAGCAGATGTCCTTCCAGATGCAACCCATCACTGGGAAACACCCATACACTCCTATTCACACACATACACCACGTAAAATTTAGCTTACCCAAGTCACTTATACCACATGTCTTTGGACTGTGGGGAAAACCCACGCGATCACGGGGAGAACATGCAAACTCCACACAGAAATGCAAACTGACCCAGCCAATTCTCGAACCAGTGACCTTCTTGCTGTGAGGCGGCAGTGATACACACTGCGCCACCGCGCCACCACCAATCAAATCAAACTCAAACTGAATACTCTTTCGCTCAGGGTAGTTTTGAGAGCATGTCTGCAAACAACGTCCATCAAACTCTCTCTCCAAAGTTTCCATGAACGTTTCTACTTAAGAATCCAGTGGGCATCCTTACCAGCAAGCAGGTGTTTCTACTTTTCTTTGTAAGGTGGTGAAGAGCAGCAAGCGTGTCGAAGATTTGTGCCGCTCTCACAAGTCTTTAGCACTTCAAACAACACTCAGAGAAGATGAGTGAGTAAGGATTGGGGATAGCCCTGCTTCACATGCTAGCCCCGTTCTTTATGAGGTGCAAAGCAGAGTATTATTTCTGCTTCCTCAATCCCCTCTCCTCTCTTTCCCTGGCTCGGGACTTCTTTAAGCCAAAGAAAAATACACATATAGAACTTTTATGATTTGAAAAGTGTAGGTGCAATTGACCAAGCTGTTTTGGCTGCGAGTGTTATTGCTAGAAGGCCACGTTGCCAGGTATGGTAAGGCTCAGTGCATGAAAACAGGATTTGGATCTGTTTGGTTCCAAGAAAGCAGCTGCTTTAACAGTTCCTTATTTTAGTCTACAGAGGAATAAAACCTTTAAACACTCCAAAATACCTCAACTTGACAACTATCTTGACTGTTATAGAATCTTCTCCTGGAAAATGAGCTACTTTACAAGATTAGCGTATAACGTGGGATGAAATTTCGCAATTGCATGCTATGATTCCATGCATTTTCATGCGAATAAAACCATCCCTTATTTGGATTAAGTCAGAAATGACCTAATTTAAGCTCAATAAACCATGAGAAAACATACAATTTTGGTTTAGATTATGAACACCGATGTTAAAACTACTTGGTCCATCATATACTGCTGTGTTTCTCAACCTCGTTCCTGGAGAAGCACCAGCTTTGCACATTTTCCATGTCTCCTTAAGCAAACACATCTGATTCATTTCATCAGTTCATTAGCAGAGACTGAAAGACCTGTAATCAGTGTGACAGACAAAGGAGACATCCAAAACATGCAATGTTAGTGGTCCTCCAGGAACGTGGTTGGGAAACACTGATATACTGTAGACTATAAAATGCAAATTGTCTATGCAGATACTGTATATGGACCTTTGTGAAAGCCCTTTATCCTCTAGATCAGAGATGCCCAAAGTAGGGCCCGAGCGGGCCAAAGTTGGTCCATGGTGACCTTTGATTTGGCCCACCATCCCATCTGAAAAGAGAGGGAGAATGATGAGGAGGTGGCTGGGGCAAATTCTTTTGACAGAGATCGACATTTCAAAATTAACGTAACCTTTTGATTATTTGTTTTCTTGCTAAGCTATAAAAAAGCCTACTGAAAATAAATAATTCAATAAAAAGTTGTAAATCAGAGTTTTAAAATGTAAATACTGTCACTTGACAGCCAATGCATACGATATCTGCGAGCAAATCAAGGTAAAGTCAGGAGCAGCTCGACTAGTGATTTTCACATTGAACTCCATTGATATAAATAGGATTATGTTTTTACTATAATATGTTGATTATTAAATACTGCATTAGTTACTATGATTTAAAGCAACATTTTCTAGATATTTTTTTAAATATTACTGAATTAATTAGGAAATTACACAAATTTAATATACACTCAACGACCTCTTTATTGGTCACACCTGTCCAACTGCACGTTAACGCAAATTTTTAATCAGCCAATCACATGGCAACAACTCAATGCATTTAGGCATGTAGACATGGTCAGACAGGCTGGTCTGAGTATTTCAGAAACTGCTGATCTACTCGGATTTTCATGCACAAGCATCTGTAGGGTTTACAGAGAATGTTCCGAAAAAGAGTAAATATCCAGTTCTGTGGGTGCAAATGCCTTGTTGATGCCAGAGGTCAGAGGAGAATGGCCAGACTGGTTTGAGCTGATAGAAAGGCAACAGTAATTCAAATAACCACTAGTTACAACCGAGGTATGCAGAAGAGCATCTCTGAATGCACAAGACGTCCCCCCTTGAGGCGGATGGGCTACAGCAGCAGAAGACCACACCAGGTGCCACTCCTGTCAGCTAAAAACAGGAAACCAAGGCTATAATTCACACTGGCTCACCAAAACTGGACAATCGAAGATTGGAAATACGTTGCCTTGTCTAATGAGTCTCGATTTCTGCTGTGACATTCGGATGGTGGGGTCAGAATTCGGCATCAACAACATGAAAGCATGGATCCATCCTGCCATATCAATGGTTCAAGCTGCAGCTGCTGGTGTAATGGTGTGGGGGATATTCTCTTGTCACACTTTGGGACTATTAGTACCAATTGAGCATTGTGTCGACACCACAGATTACCTGAGTTCCTATTGTTGCTGACCATGTCCATCCCTTTATGACCACAGTCTATCAATCTTCTGATGGCTACTTCTAGCAGAATAACACACCATGTCATAAAGCGCGAATCCTCTCCGACTGTTTTCTTAAACATGACAATGAGCTCACTTTACTTAAATGGCCTCCACAGTCACCATACCTCAATCCATTAGAGCACTTTGGGATGTGATAGAAGGGGAGATTCACATCATGGATGTGCTGCTGACCAATCTGCAGCAACTGAGTGATACTGTCATGTCAATATGGACCAAAATCTTTGGAATATTTCCAGTACCTTGTTGAATCTATGCCAAGAAGGATTAAGGCAGTTCTGAAGGAAAATAGGAGTCAAACCTGGTACTAGTAAGATGTGTCTAATAAAGTGGCCAGTTAGTGTGTATGAGTTTGGTAGATATATTTGGCCCACAGCCCTCAATCAAGTTTGCTTTTTAGCCCTATATAAGAAAAAAGTTTGGGAACCCCAGCTCTAGATCAATTTCAATACAATTTTCCACAACTTATGAAAAAGTCATAAATTCACTTAAGACAGCAGGCTGTCGGGACTACTGCTGTTTGCCATGGCCCAGACGGTATTATACTTCATTAAAGCAGCAAACAAGCCTTCCTTTGCAAATTTATAAAAAAAGAATACTATATTTAACTGGGTTTGCATTCGTTCTGAATAGGAAATCACAACATGACTATTTCCAAGGGGTTTTCTTTGTATTATTACATTTTTTAATATTCTCTCAGCAGGGGTTTTATGCCAAAAATAAACATATAAACTTCCAATTAAGACCAGAATTGTCCTGAGAACATTGAGCATAATCATTTTAACTGAATTTAATCATGGATGTGCATTTGTATGCCTAAATGTAGTTCCCATTGAACAATGAACCTGAAATAACCCCAGAACCCAAGTGTTTGTAGTCCTCTATTCTAAACATGCAAAAAAACGTATGTGGCATTTAGCTGCCATTAAAAGCTCAGTTGGATCCACTACAGCGATCTTTCCTAATTACCCAGCCCTGTCCTCGGCACTGCTGTCGGCCAGTTGGACAAACAGGCCTGTTGTCCTTCAACATTCATTTGAAAGTGTTTTTGTGTCTTTGAGGAGCCTCTCTCTGAAGGCCAGCCAGGAGATGGTTTGCCCCAGGCAGGCCAATCTCGGTTAAAGTGGGTTATAGAACACAGACAGCGCCTTAATTATTCCCGTCGCATTGATGGCCTCCGCATCCGTCACCTCACGCACAATCAGAGCCAATACAGACAGGAACTAATCTGGCCGATTTCAGCCCTGCTGCCATTGATTCATCCTTTCCAATTAGGTAATGGAGGACAATGGATAGAATGCCCGCATCCAAGCGTTTATTGAGAACAGCGATGGCGATGACCTGCTTTGATCAATATAGAGTGCAAAGGCCTAAAGGACCGTTCACTGCTGGCCACCGTCCAAGTCAGCAACTAATGGATGTATTTTCCCCAGCAATGACCTAGCAGCCGCCAAAAAAGCACCATTCAGCCACATGAATCATCCCAAGTAAAAGCACATACTTAGTAGAAACAATAGACATTTTTACCGGTGATCCAATAAAACAACACAAAGAATCAAAACAGCTTTGCATCAAGCAAACTAAACAGTCTTTTGAATTCTCTCCGCAGCTGCGAACGCACCGGATGGACACTTGCGGTTTCTCTCAACATAAAATTTGAGTCAAAATAAAACCCCATCCTAAAAAAGCAGAACGTTGGGACTTCAGAAAACTGAATATTTCGTGGTTTATAGCTAGCTAAATCATTTGGAATCAATGGAGAGGCAAATAACACAAAAGCAAACACCACAAATGTGTCCTAATGGGTACAACAATCCTTCTTTCGTTCCAACTGCGCAATAATGCCACTCTTATGGGGCCGCTTATTTGCAAATGTATGAGCATAAAGGCCTCTGCAAAGCCTAAATAAGCATGAAGAATCAAAAAGTTGGCAAGAATCGTGGTCGGACGCTCAAGACGTTCATCGCTGCACTTTAGAAATTACAATGACTGGCTTGTATTACACTTTTGGAAACCAAGCGCGGCGCATACTCATAAATCCACTCTGTTGAAGGCATAATAGTGATGGAGAGATGAAAGATGGTGTCAAAAATATATCTGATTCTCAGAACCACCTATTATCGAGATGACAGGAATGTCAAACTCAGTAATTCCCCTGACAAAATACCATCTTCACACAATAGTGACATACCACAAAAACAACAACAACCAGCTATATGAAACAGTTAGCATTAAATGCAAGTAGAAAGAGATAGTTTGGCAGCTACAATAATTTGCTATTGATAAGTTATGCAATCAAAGTATTTTCTTTGACCCATACACCATCGATCAATGCATCACACTCACAGACAAAAAAATAATTCTAACATAAAGTCAAGGTCATGCTCCATCAGTCAAAATTGACATCATCATCATCATCATCATCATCATCCACACATTTTTCTCAGGAGGATTATAAATGCAGACGCCAAACCTGTAGCCAACTAATATTAAATCTACATCACTAGAAGAGCTGTAAATTGTTCAACTGAATCACAATGTTTGTCTGAGCTCTGCATTATATCCCGGATGCTCAATACAAACACTAAATGGTTCCAAACAGAACGAGAAAGTAGAGGTTTAGGAGTGAAGAACTCAAAGAGTGAACAGGGACTTTTTCAACGGTAAGATGTAGGACTTTCATGGAAAGGGCTTGTCAAGTGCACATTCATCTCTCACAGCTGGAAATGCTTGTCCCACTCTTAATAAATTCAATATCTCTTCTCAAGATAGCCCTGGAGAAAGACAGGATTGGCCTTTGAAAGAATTGTATGAAAGTTTAGTTTTTCTCACCAAAGCTACAGCTTGTAAATCAAAGACTGACAGCTGACACCAGGAACGTCAAAAAATATTTCATATACAGTCCAACAACTGCTTTGTCACTATAAATGGACATATTTTTTAAGAAAGAAAGAACGAAAGAAAGAGTAAAAAAGAAAAAATATATTCTTACAACACTATTGTAAAAATATTACTACATTACCAGAACAATTAACTCACAAAAAAGAAAAAGAAAAAGGAGAAAGAAAATTAAACAAAAATGCAACCCAGGCTCATTTTCAAATGTACCCCTATATACATTTCTGGAGAGCGGCAAATACATCCCAGGTGGTATGTTTTTTTTGCAGTTTTGTTTTCGCGAATCCATCAGAGGCCACTGTGTGCGCTTTTTCAGATCTCAAATTTCTCTCGCCAGTGCCATTCGCGGCTGCTCTACTCGTGTAAGTACATCAGAGGCCGCTGTCAAAGCAGAACAGTGGAAAAGCTGTCCACACGGAGGTAAGCTGTCAGCTTTATAGCACGAAAAGAAACAGAAGTCATCGGCGGCATTATACTGCCCCCGTTGCGTCCGTTTTAAAGACAAAATGTAACCATACATAGCTCTGGCTACATAATTCGTGCTCTCCAGAAATGTTTACAAGGTATGTTTTTGCACTGAGCCCGTGTTGAAAAATGGGAGCACAGAGCAAAAAACAGAGCACCGGTGTAATTCAATTCAATTCATCTTTACTTCTATTGCACTATTACAATGTAGATTGTGTCAAAGCAGCTTAACATAGACATTCTAGTAAATTGAAACTATCAGTCCAGTTGTAACACAACATCAAGTAAAAAGGAAGATCATGCATAGCTTTAAAAAAAAATTTAAATCAACAAGAATTCTTGATTTGACAGAATAAAATAAAAACAATTTGTTGCTTTCTAGCACCATATACCGCCATTTTAGCTTGTCCTAATATAAAATGAGGAAGTTAACATTTAAAACATTTTCTCTAAACATATTAAAATCAACAATAAAACTTTTTTTGGAAAAGGTCGTCTGTAAGACGGTATAAAAAAAAATCTGTAAAACGGTAAACAATGCTCAAATTTGGAACATTGCATAAATGCATAAAAATACAGTTTAGGTGTAACATTTAGCCAAATGAGGAGCTTATCTAACAAAATAACTCACGATAACGGTCCAAAAACTAGTACAGGCAAATTTGTTATAAAAAAATATTAAATACAATTTTTAAAAACAGGGAAAATCAAGAGAAGCCAAAAAAAAAAAATAAATGGAAAAAATTAATGTTATAGATTGTATTTTTTTTTTTTTGTAATATTGTGCTTGAATTTTATTGTATTATCTTCCAATTTCTAAATATGTTTGGTGACTAAAATATTATTTTAATAAATATATCTGTTGAATAAACCTGTTTTGTTTAAATGCACAAAATATATTGCCTATAGAAAGAAAGAAAGAAAGAAAGAAAGAAAGAAAGAAAGAAAGAAAGAAAGAAAGAAAAGAAAGAAAGAAAGAAAGAAAGAAAGAAAGAAAGAAAGAAAGAAAGAAAGAAAAAAAGAAAGAAAGAAAGAAAAGATAGAAAGAAAGAAAGAAAGAAAGAAAGAAAGAAAGAAAGAAAGAAAGAAAGAAAGAAAGATAGAAAAAAGAAAGATAGAAAAAAGAAAGAAAGAAAGAAAGAAAGAAAGAAAGAAAGAAAGAAAGAAAGAAAGAAAGAAAGAAAGAAACAAATAAAGAAAGATCAACTTCAATGTCAGTTTCTGGAGAGAATCATCAATTCTGTCTTTGGTATTATTATATTAATTACTTACTAATTAACTTAATAATAAACAAAAACGTGCTAACTTTGCCGTATTTAACTTCTACACTACACAAACATGACACAATCCCATCTCAAACCAGCATCTTTACAAAATATTTAAACTTTTACTTCAACAAATATGCTTCCAAGCAACATTCTCTGTGAACGTTACAGCATTACACAACAGATTTCAGTTATAGTCTGGCCTGTTCCAACAAGCAGAACCCTTTGGCAGTAATAATCAAGATGTTTCTTATGTTGTTTTTATTCATTTATAAACACAATCATGAAATGCAAGCCCTCTATAGTGTGCAAATGTTTAAAAAACTACACAGGGTTTTCTGGATCCGTAACAGGGGGATTTAACCTTTTAATCTGGTTTATCGTGAAAGTCTAAGCGCATAACAGCTGCTGATCCGAAATCTACTGCAACTGCTTATCAAACATCCTCCAAAAAGTGATTCAATTAAATTGAGCTCATGCTTCCTTCATTTTTTTAAAGAACTTAAGCAATTTAAGAACCACATACTGGTTAATTTCTTCTTAAAAATCAACATTTGTCACTCATTTTGATTGGCAAGACTGTATAAGCATGCTTCCCGTTATGCAACAAGTGAATCTCTGAGCTTAAAAGGCATAATTTGAAAGTACAGCAAAATATTACTTAAGCCAAGTCAACCTGAATAGACGCCAAGTAGTCCCGTCAAGACCAGACCCAAAAGAAAGACAATCCAGGCCAATGGATGATTAAAGAATTTAAACAGAGCTTAATCTGTGATACTAACCAATGACAAGCATTACACGAGCTGAAACCAAACCCTGTGAAAAAGCCATGCGCTTCTGTGGGTTCTTCTGAGGTTATAGATTTAAGAGGGAACGGCTATTTCCAATGGATCTTTCCGCTATAAATCAGACACGGTTTAAGCAAGACAAATAACTCCTCAGTGCTCTTTATGCTGCGCAGACACAGTCCAATTTAACTCCAGATACTTCAAAGTGACTGGAACGTCGACTCGAACGTGCCCACTTGGGTGAAGGAAGGAATGGAAAAATCTGCATGCAGCCACAGCACCGGTCAAGCCATCAACGTGACTTCAGCAATTAGAAGCGCAGGATTTGTATTGTTCGCCGAAATATAAATATCCTTCTAATACAAAGCAAGACGATCTTTGTTTAATGGCTTCCTTCCAGATGAGATCACGTTTAATCAGTCAAACGCAAATGGAAGTCTAACTGAAAGATAAATACTAGAATTCATTTATAATGGGGCTGATAATGTGCTCGTAGGCACTGTGCAGCAGCCGACCGTGGATGATTAATTTTAACATTGGCTGTGAAATGTACATTTAACCCAAGAAAGCAAGATTATGTCACAATTACAGATGAATGCGCAGACCGGCAGGGCTTAAAATAAGGTGGCTTAAAATAATAAAAGAAGTCTGGACAGAATCAAAACATGTGAAGTGCCATGCCATTTTAGGATTAAGACATCATAATAGCTTTGAAAACTCTGACTCAGAGACACAAATCCTAATTCAGTGCTTAAAACACAAGTTAAAACTGACCCAAAACAAGCTAATTTTAAATTTTATAATAATCACCTGTAATATGGCACCTTTCTGTTAGGAAACTAGAACTTTTCACTATCCATTCAATTTTAAACACTAAACAGTAACTTTTTGTGAATTTTGAATCAGCCAGTTGAGTGAATCAGTCATTTACCAACAACAACTTGCATACTATTACAATAGAAAGATTCGCAGTGCATTTATTAACAAAGTAAATACATATTTTTGAGGACTCTGAATCAATGCAATGTTAAACCCCATATTTAACCCCCAAAGTACATGGCTGAAAAGTCTATTTAATGCATGCATTCACAACCTAAGCCTAAGCTTTATACATCTTTGTTGAGTGTTTGCAGTAACCCACAATGCATACCTTGCACTAAGCCAACGCTATTGTGATCGTTTATACTTACAGTGCATCCGGAAAGTATTCACAGCACTTCACTTTTTCCACATTTTCATGTTACAGCCTTATTCCAAAATGGATTAAATCCATTTTGTTTCGTCTAAATTCTACACACAATACCCCATAATGTCAATGTGAAAAAAAGATTTTTTGAAATTGTTGCAAATTTTATTAAAAAGAAAAAAAAAAAAAAAAAAAAAATCACATGTACATAAGTATTCACAGCCTTTGCTCAATACTTTGTTGATTCAAGTCTTTTTGAATTTGATGCCACAAAATCTCTCCAGAGATGTTCAAAAGGATTTAGGTCTGGGCTCTGGCTGGGCCACTCAAGGACATTCACCGAGTTGTTGTGAAGCTACTCCATTGATATTTTGGCAGTGTGCTTTGGGTCATTGTCCTGCTGGAAGATGAACCGTCGCCGCAGTCTGAGGTAAAGAGCACTCTGAAGCAGGTTTTCATTCAAGATGTCTCTGTACATTGCTGCATTTATCTTTCCCTCTATCCTGACTAGTCTTCCAGTTCCTGCTGCTGAAAAACATCCCCACAGCATGATACTGCCACCACCATGCTTCACTGTAGGGATGGTATTAGCCTGGTGATGAGCGGTGCCTGGTTTTCTCCAAACGTAACACCTGGCATTCAATCCAAAGAGTTGAATTTTAGTCTCATCAGACCAGAGAATTTTGTTTCTTATGGTCTGAGAGTCCTTTAGATGCCTTTTGGCAAATTCCAGGCGGAGAGTGGCTTCTGTCTGGCCATTTTACCATGATTCGTGGATTGCTGCACGGATGGTTGTCCTTCGGTAAGGTTCTCCTCTCTCCAGAAGAACGCTGGAGCTCAGACAGAGTGACCATCAGGTTTTTTAGAGCCGTGAAGCGTACACGTCGTAAACATCACTGTTCTTGTCAAAACGGCTTTATATTCACCAAAGGATGTCAGAAACCATTAGATTGGGATTGATTCAGCCCCAAACAAATAATTTGAAAACACATTTACTGCTTCATGATGACATCAGCAGAAGATACCGAGGATGCAAGCAGGATGAGCTGAAGAATTCAAGCTTAGTCCAATGTGGTTGGAAAGAAAGACACCGCCCAGTTCTTAAGCTCTATTTGAGCATGGGCATCACTAAGCAACGCCCAATGCAAACATGTCCTTTTGGCCTTGAGAGACCAAGTAAGTCTTTCTTTTCTTAACAAAGCTTGTTTTTTAGGGTAAATTTCCTTCTGAAGCAAGGAGTGAGATGTGATTATATTTCAATCTTAGTTCATGATTACCAGAGATCTCTGTTTTTTCTCATGTCAGGCCATTACCGTGCAATTAAAGATAGATTTCGCCAGCAAACATTTGAGGGCAGGAGCTTGCCAATTCATCTTACTAGAGACAAGCAGTATTAATCACATAGACAATTAACACACCCACATGCATACACAAACACAAACCGTTCCCCAGACACAGCAAGCGGACAAGATGCCTTTCCCAGACACATTACGTTTATATGTCTTTTAGGGCCGCAAAATAGACATTACAAGCAACAGATGATGTCATTTTATGGCTGCAAACAATGCATACATCAAAATCTACATCTGCTGGGCTTTTCATCAGTGCATCTTGTAATAAATGTGGAAAGTGCTTTCGCAGTCTATGCTTGGGTTTTGCTATGAACTGGTAATGCTGTAATTTGACACAAAATGCTTTAAGATGTGACTCGAGACACTAAAATCCATTTCTGTCCATAACAGACAAACTGCATTACCAGAAGGCAACATCTCGGCTTGACAGAGTGACTTCCATTACTGCATCAGACGATTGGATGATGGACTTGCTGACCTTCTAAAAGTTGTAGCCTAACCGTTTTCAGGGCAATAATACAAATTTTTTTCGTAAAAAATAAAATACAAAAAATATATAAAATACTAATAAACAAAATTAAATAAAAAAAAAACATTTTTATTAAATTAAAATTAAATAAAAGTATTAAAAATATATATTTAAAAATATAAATATATTTAAATTACATACACATACATATATACATACATATACACACATATATACATGCATACACACACACACACACACACACACACACACACACACACACACACACACACACACACACACACACACACACACACACATATATATATAAATTTTACGTGCACCCGGAAAGTATTCATAGCATTTCACTTTTTCCACAATTTGTTATGTTACAGCCTTATTCCAAAATGGATTAAATTAATTGATTTCCTAAAATTTCTACACACAATGCCCCATAATAACAATGTGAAAAAATATTTTTTGAAATTGTTGCAAATTTATTAAAAATAAAAAACCTGAAAAAAAATAAAAATAAAAAAATAAAATAAAAATCACATGTACAGAAGTATTCACAGCCTTTGCCGTGAAGCTTTAAATTGAGCTCAGGTACATTCTGTTTTCACTGATCATTCTTGAGATATTTCAGCAGCTTAATTGCAGTTCACCTGTGGTAATCGACATGATTTGAAAAGGCATACACCTGTCTATATAAGGTCCTAGGGTTGACAGTGCATGTCAAAGCACAAACCAAGCCTGAAAGCAACGGAATTGTCTGTAGATCTCTGAGAGAGGATTGTCTCGAGGCACAAGGCTGGGGAAGGTTACACAAAAATTTGAATGCAGCAAACGTACAGAGACATCCTGAATAAAAACCTGGTTCAGAGTGCTCTTGACCTCAGACTGAGGCGACGGTTCATCTTCCAGCAGGGCAATGAGCACCACCAAAATATCAATGGAGTGGCTTCACAACAACTCTGTGAATGTGTTGAGTGGTCCAGCCAGAGCCCAGAACTAAATCCAATTGAACATTTCTGGAGGGATCTGAAAATGGCTGTACACCGTCGCTTCCCATCCAACCTGATAGAGCTTGAGAGGTACTGCAAAAGAGGAATGGGCAAAAATTCCCAAAGACAGGTGTGCCAAGCTTGTGGCATCATATGCAAAAAGACTTGAGGATGTAATTGATGCCAAAGATGCATCGACAAAGTATTGAGCAAAGGCTGTGAATACTTATGTACATGTGCTTTTCAGGTGTTTTATTTTCAATACATTTGCAACAATTTCAAAAAATCTTTTTTCACATTGTCATTATAGGGTATTGTGTGTAGAATTTTGAGGAAATAAATGAATTTAATTCATTTTGAAATAAGGCTGTAACATAAAAAATGTGGAAAAAGTAAAGTGCTATGAATACTTTCCGGATGCACTGTATATTTCTATAATTTATGTAATATGATTTATATTTTATATAAATATATATTAAAAAATAAATAAAATATAACAAAATATATTTCGAAAACATGCAAATAAATGCATAGCATGAATCCATTACTCTATACAATCCCTGTGCTTTAACATTTACAATAATGTTTCACCTTATGTTTCCTATACCGTACCAATTGTAAAAAAAAAAAAAAAAATGAAGCCATCTGAAAATCTTTAATAAAGCTTAAATAATTTAATAACTGACATTAACAGAAAATCTACAGGGTTTAACCTTTATACTAAAACATTTGGATTGTTTGCCCTCCCAAACAGCATGGTTCATGAGAAATTGCTTTAAAAAAAAAACACACTTTGTGTAATGTTGAACCTCACCATGAGGTTCAACAAAATCAATCACAGACAGTGACAGGCCAGCACAATTGAGAGTTTCCAAACAGTTCCTCTGTTAAAGCCCTTGATGAGAAGATGGAAACTTTGAAGTTCTTGTGTTTGTCTCTCTAATGAGAACCATTGACATGGGCCTCAAACTTTTATAGCAGTCAATCACGCAAAAGCAAACATCTTCGATAAGCTAAAGAAGGTCGGCATCAATCTAAACCGTTTTAATTAGACATGTTGACATTTTCTGCATGTTGGCAG
Source organism: Danio aesculapii (assembly GCF_903798145.1). NCBI lineage: Eukaryota > Metazoa > Chordata > Actinopteri > Cypriniformes > Danionidae > Danio > Danio aesculapii. Next base: position 38,373,762 of record NC_079452.1, on the reverse strand, counting down.
TGAAGCTGGTGGGCTACATCTGGTGGTCCAGGACCTACTTATTGATTACATAAAGATCATCAAGGGCGTTTCTTCAGCTCTTAGTTTGTTATTCTTTAGTTCCTCAATCTAAACACACTTTCTGACCCAGCTTGACTAATAAAGCTATATCAATCTGAGATACTCAAGAATCTTAAACTGCACTTAATAGAGCAGCAGGATCTGTGGCCAATCTGTCAAAAAAACCCAAAGGAAGATTAATGATTAACAGACAAATTACTGATTACTCCATTGTTTAGTCAATGTAAAGTATGTATTGCTTACCACAAGGGTTTTGATTGGTCAGAATTGCAATTGGTAAATATATGATTTTAGACAAAAAAAGATCTAGGTGTGTCATTGTAGTTTTCTTCTTTTACTAAATTAAAGGGACAGTCATCCAAAAATTTAACTATGTCATCATTTACTCATCATTAACTTGTTTCAATCCCGTTTGAATTTCTTAGCCATTGACATCCTTAGTATTTCTTGTTTTTCCACTATGCAGGTCAATGGCTATTGCTTCCCAACATTCTTCAAAATGTATTTTGTATTCAATCGACAAACTAAACTCAAAAACCAATTGAGGATGAGTTAATTTAGATTTTTAGGTCTCAAAAATAATATCAGTCGCCCACAGAATTTGTTTGCGTTTCATTATTGTACTCAAGATTTGCATTTATTAAGCTATTAATAAGATACCGACTTAAAAATATAAACAGTTATCAGTATTTGCCAAAATAACCATATAAAAGTAGGAGAAACCCTAGTAAATATACTGGTTGTGCTCAACGAAATAAAAAATTAACACATTCATCTGTCTTTCTGTCAAAAAAGTAACAATAAGAATGCTTTCTTGGGGATTTCTTTGCATTTGTTTCACTGTTTACTAATTTTCATTCATTAAAACTGTGTAGTTTTATGCTTTTTCTGTCTAAATATTTCAATTAGACATATTGACATGTTCAGCTTGTTGGCAGTGAAGCTGGTGGGCTACATCTGGTGGTCCAGAATCTATTAATTGATTAAATAAAGAGTGTTTCTTCAGCTCTTAGTTTGTTATTTTTAAGTTCCTCATTCTAAACACACTATCTGACCCAGCTTGACTAATAAAGCTATATCAATCTGAGATACTCAAGACCCTTAAAGTAAACTGCACTTAATAGAGAAGTAGGATCTGTGGCCAACCCGTCAAAAAAAATAATAATAATAAAAATTAATGATTAACAGACAAGTAATTGATTGATTATTATATCAATTATATTATATATATTATATAATAACTGATTATTCCATTGTTTAGTCAATGTCAAGTATACTGTATGTATTACTGACCACAAGGGTTTTGATTGGTCAAAATTGCAATTGGTAAATAAATGATTTTAAGCAAATAAAAAAAATCTCTTGAGGGTGAGTAAATGTAGATTTTTAGGTGAAATATCCCTTTAAGGTCTCAAAAAATATATCAGTCGCCCACAGAATTTGTTTACGTTTTATTTTTGTAATCAAGATTTGCATATATTGAGCTATTAATAAGATATTGACTTCCGAATATAAACATTTATCAGTATTTGCCAAAATTACCATATAAAGCAGGAGAAACCCTGTTAAATATACTGGTTGTTCACCGAAATCAAAATGATCACATTCATCTGTCTTTCTGTCAAAAGAAAGAATCGACAAGAATGCTTTCTTGGGGATTTCTATGCATTTGTTTTACTCTTTACTAAGTTTAATTCATCACAACTGTGTATTTTTTTGCTTTTTCTGTCTAAATACTTCAATTAGACATGTTCACAATGTTGGCAGTGATGCTGGTGGGCTACATCTGGTGGTCCAGAATCGACTTATTGATTAAATAAAGGGCGTTTCTTCAGTTCTTAGTTTGTTATTCCTAAGTAACTCAATCTAAACACACTTTCTGACCCAGCTTGACTAATAAAGCTTTTTGAATCTGAGACACTCAAGACCCTTAAACTGCACTTATTAGCACTGCAGGATCTGTGGCCAACCTGTCAAAAAAGACATATGCATTCTCTCAAAGGCTGAATATCCTTTGAGACCCAAAAATAAACCTCCACTAACTCCCCCGTTCAGGAAAGGAAGACCCCACTCTGCCTGACGTCCCACTGGGTAAAGCAAACAGTGCGTGAGTTCAAGAGCGAGGGAAAACTTCCCATAGTTCCGTTTACTCAAGATCAATGCCCTGCAGCACAGACAATACACAAAAGCGTTTCTTTATCTGGAGGAACGTCTGAGCAGACATGTCTTCACAGTAAAGCACTGGAGATGGGTCATAAATGAAAAACAGCTTTCAATTTAAAACAATAAAACAACTTCCACACATCAGAATGAGTTTCATTTAGTTTTTTCTTAGTAAAAAAAATTGGACTATCATAAATATTTTCCATAAGACACCCAGTAAAATGTCAATCGGTGTAACTTATATATAAAAAAAAATAAATAAATAAATAATAATAATAATAATAATAATAATATTAATAAATCGTACAAGGCATATTTACAATAATTATTTGAATATGCAATATTAAACTCTCCTGGGACTAACTCAATTTGTCAGCAAAATGATTTCAATAATTTAAAATCTAATAAAATGTTGCATCTCTTATTTTTTGTGTTAATCACATATTAGCATAAAGTATATGTTTTAATTTCTACATAAATATATGATGATAAAATGATATTTCACACATATTTAGGCTTTTTTTTAATTTTCAATAGACACTTTGCTTACATTGTAACATGCTTTCTGCACATAAATAGACTTTTGCAAATGAACTGTGATGGATACACCAAAATTGAAAGTCTCGACTTTGACCAAGACATAAATTGCAAAACAATTCAAAACAATTTTATTTTATGTCTGGTTTTATAACTCTCACTATTTTGTTATTATTATTATTATTATTAGTGCAAGAAGTGTGAAAATAGCCAGGCTAAACCTGATACAGGCCTTTTATTCAGGGTTCAGCACAAACAGCGGATGTTGGAATAGTATCCGGTCTTGGGATGTCAAAAGTAAATCAAGACTACAATAATAAAAACCATCGAGCCAGATTTGGTTTGAAAAATGTATTTTCAAGCCAGCCGCAGTGCAAATAATGGTGTGCATCTAAAGAAAATATTACAGAAATCTTCAGGAAGAGAAACAAAGACAAGACTTCCTGAGAAATCACTTCAGTCACTGTTTAATGATTTTGGTTCATTATGCGTAAATTGTAAATTGTTTCTTTGAACTGTAATGTGTTACTGAATCTTTACTCTAAAGTCTAAAACTCTGGTTAATTAATTGAATTCAACTTAAATGCCATGATTATTTATATATTTAAATAAAAGTCCTGATTCTTTAAAATCTGGGGTAGATAATATATTTATTTACATATATTAAGCCAAGGGTGCCCAAATTCGGTCCTGGAGGACCGGTGTCCTGCATAGTTTAGCCCCAACTTTCTTTCAACACAAGTTCCTGAAAGTTTCTTGTATACCTAGGCTGTTTCACAATTCCAAGAACACAGTAAACGGACTTGCGTTCTTGTGAAGACCGGTATTGCTAGGTCACCTTGGAAGAAAGAACTCGGTAGACCGCGAGAACACGTCCTGTGAGAAATGAGATGCTGCGTTCTTCCTGATGTTCACATGACCTTCACGTGTCTTTAATGAAAAATTATTTAAACATTACAGCAGTCATACAGTGATTTATTGTTTTACCTCTTTTCAAATTATATACTATGCATGAAGACTTTACAAATATACGTTGCACAATATAAATAAAACAGATTTTAATATGAATTTCAGCAAATAAACACCCTTAAATTGTTTATTACTTTATTAAGATTTTCATGGTAATGTTTATATTCACCGTTTCTTTTAGGGAAACTCCCAAAATAAATAAGTGATATCTCTGAACTTTAATAATAAACCTGTATAAAATGCTGCGCTTTCCACCTCCATTCACAATGACTTCTGGAACTTCTAGAGCGAGTTCGGTGCTTCGATATCAAGAACACATCCGGGAACTTTCACGCATCCTTTGTTTCTGCGGTCTAGAGTTTTGGAACTGAACTTTGGCAGTTGATGATGACGTTACAAGAGAACACAAGGACGCAAGATCGCTGAAGAACGCATATTGAGAAACAGCCCTAGAAAGAGCTTGATTAACTGGTTCAGGTGAGTTTAATTTGGGTTGAAACTAAATTATGCAGTCCACCAAGACTCCAGGATTGATTTTGGGCACCCCTGCATTAAGCATTTATGTAACATTTATTTTGTGAATTAATGTTTATTGTGTAAAATAACAATGTAAAAGGTTTTAAACAAACCAGAGTCATTAACTTTTTTTTTAAACCTTTACACTTTCAAATAAGCATTTCAGTACAACAATTTATCAAATAACCCAGGATCATGTAACACTAATAAAAATTAAGCTTTTCCATTACATAATGCATTGTAAAATATATCCAAAAACAGAATTTATATTAACATTTTGCATCATATTTTAACCTATTTAACAGAATATATTGGGAATGCCCAAAGTAGGAACCGCAGGCCATGGTAACCTTTGTATTGGCCCACCATCCCACCTAAAAAGAGAGGGAGAATGATTGGGAGTTGGTTGGGATGAATGCCTTTGACAGAGATCATCATTAATAATTTAATGTAATCTTTTGTTTCTTTGTTTACTTGAGGAGCAACAAAAAAAACAAACAACTAAAATTAAATGTTTTATTTAAATGTTGTAAATGAATCAGACTTTTATAATGTAAATACTGTCACTTGACAGATTGAGGATGAGACATCGGCGAGCAAATGCAAAGGCAGGAATAGCTCGACTAGTGTATTCAGCATTGAACTCCTCTGTGTTATAAATGGGATGCTTTATGTTTTTACTATAATAAGTTCATTATAAATTGTTAAAAGTGATACTGCATCGTTAATTAATATGTTTTAAAGCAATGTTTTGTAGATATTTAAAAAAACTTTAGCCCACAGCCCTCAATCAACTTAGGTTTTTGGCCCTTTATTAAAAAATGTAAAAAAAAGATTGGGCACCCCTACTTTAAAGGAATAATTTGCCAAAAAATGCAATTTAAACATTAACATGAAATCCTAACATTTTGGAAATATCTTCCTTTGTGCTTAGGAACAAATTTAGAGTGAGTAATGGTCAACAAATGTTCCTTTTTGGGTGCACCACCCCTTTAAATACAAAAGATGGGTATGTTGTTTACTTAGTCATTTTGAACCTCGATTGAGACTAGTGTAATTTCGCTCATATTGCTATTGACTCCTAAAATTACAGCGTTCTGACAACTCTAATCCAGTCTGCCCCATAAACTACCCAACGACTGCTCTTCCCTGCAATATTCCTGCTGATGTCAGAGCTAGAAATGTTTGCATGCATTAGCGTGATGACAGAACAGATCACTTGGAAGTAGGACAACACTAATGTCTTTCCAAAAGCAATGACTCAACCTCCAAGATCTCTTTCGCCATCACTCACGGCCGAAGGAAGCTTCAATGACAGCTGCTAGGGTTTGTTTGCTCTCTTGCTCTCATTTCTACTAAAAATTTTAACAGACAGCTCAGTGCCGGCTGCATTGGTCTCCTCTGAGAGCGATAATGGTCTCGCAGATTACAGACTGGAAAAAAAGTCTGATGTTTGTTGGGCACTGAAAGATGTGACAAACAGCAAGTGTTGTATAGACGTTCAGACCTGTCCTCCATGGGGCCAATTAAATGAGGCCACATGCGGTCACAAAGTAATCTTTATATAACAAGATCTAAATGTGGATTGCCACCAGTTGTTCAATGTTTTGACATGCACTTTTTAAGGAAATATTATAAAGACATATTAAAAGGCATGGCATACAGTGCTCAACATGATGTATAAGTACACCTCTCACAAATGTATACATAAGATTAGTCAGTACTGAAGGCAAATCTGGAGCTAATCTAACAAAAAAAAAACTTATGATAATGGTCCAAAATCAGTACACACAAATATGTCAGAGAAAATATTAAATAATAAATTTTAAAAAGAGCAAAGTGTAAAAAATTTAGTTGAAATTTTGTAGCTTGTAATTTTTTCCCCCAATATTTCGCATTAATTTAAATGTATTATCTTTCTATTCCTAAGATGTTCGGTGTAACATAACGATACTGGCAACAGTTGAAGATCCACATGCAGGTTTATTAAACAATAGTCAGGCAAGCAATGTTCAAAACAGGAGCAAAATGGAGCATACAGGTAATCCAAAGCATAGTCAGAAAAGCAGGCGAATGGTCTGGACAGGCGGCAAAACAACATAAAACAATAAAAGCAAAGGTCAAAAAACACAGTAGGCAGGACAAGCAAATGCTTTGAAATGCTCTTACAGGTAAACAAGACTCAGCAATGAGTGTGAGAATGAGGTGCATATATACTCCATGTAATCAGTCTATGATGAGCTTCCAGCTGTGTAATCAGGGAGAGAACTGAAACTGGTGTGTGTGTGTGTGTGTGTGTGTGTGTGTGTGAGGTGTATGATGGGATCTGTAGTTCATATCAGTGACAGATGTGTAGTTCTCCAGCGATCTGCATCTATATTCACTGGGAAATTGATAAAATAATCATTTTCAAAATGGGATGTACTCATTTAAGTTGAGCACTGTATATTAAAAAGTACATTTTGATAATTGGAAATGCAAAACAATTAGCACTTTAAAAGGCAAAGTTCACCTCAAAATTGTTATATGCCACTTATTTTCTGTACTAAAAAGTAGTGTTGCCAAGATATTTATCAATATACTGAAATTTTTAAAAGGATACAATCTAGTGTAAATACCGGCTTTGCTTTCTTAAACTGGCGAACAATTAGTATTAATTGTTTTAAATTACAAGAAGTAATACATAAAATGAAAGTAAAGCCCAGACGCCACTGTAACCATATCTCTTCTTTTTTTCCTATACACCAGAGCTCCTCTGTTGCTAGATTACATTGTGTCCTAATAACGCACCACGACACTGCAACATGCCAAAAAATGGTCTTACTTTGAGTTAGCAAGAATTTGTTATCAAAGTCTTACCATATCGGTGTTGAAGTATCATATCGATGTTGAAAATCCCAGTATTGAAACAACACTACTACAAAGGAATAATCTTTTAAAAAGCAACTGATAATAATTACATTTTATTTCATTCTTTTTTCGCTTTACTTAATCTGGCTACTGATAGAAACACTTTTGAAAGTCACATCTCAACAAAATCTTGAGATTGCACTGAACACAACATATATATATTATTAACTAAGATTCACATATGGAAATTGTGGCAGATACTGATAACCAATACTTCTTGTTTGCACATTGTTTTTGTAGTCAGGCTCAGAAAATTCATACACATATTTGTTTTTACCAGTCAATATATCAGTCAAATAATTAAAGGAAAAAAATTATAAATAATAAATAAAACAATAAATAAAAAATTCCCAATTGGAAAATAGTTCTATTAGCATCAAGTTGTTAGAGCAGCTGACTGCAGTATTGGTAAGTTAGTAACCTAAATAAACAAAGCAAACATAATGTAGTCACATGAGTGTGATGTTCGCTACGTCAGAGTTTATTCAGCAAATGTGTTTCCATTAGATATTCACATTAAACCTTTTCCAGAAAGTCTAAAACCACTTCAAGCGAGAGTAAAAACTTCAAAATTTGGCGTTTTTCATACAATACTTCAAAATGAGCATTAACACAGGGTGATCGAAACCCAGCTAATGTTAATTCAAGTCTTACCATTTTTAAAAAAATGAATCAGACTTAATTTACATTTTTTAATGCACATTTACATAATTTAAATCGAATACCCCAGAAATTGCTTAAAAACTTATGGATACAATCATGCCCAGTGACACCAAACTTCGCAGATTACTGTATGTCTAATGACCATCATGGTATATTTGAATGGAATGCAAACTGAAAGAGATTTGAGGACTGAGGCAAATGTCTTTTCCTCACACAAAGCTACAGTATTCTACAGATACAGAGGTTATTCAGTCTTCTTTCATGACTCTCTCAGCATGTTTTATTGTGCTCAGCAACAACACCTCTCAAAATAGAAGCTAAAATGTATGACAAAACATTTTTTTCCACTGAATAAAAACAGTTGCTGTTTTAATGCCATCAGCATCCTTGGCTGCGCTGATTACATTTCAGGTTTTTAATAATCCTTTATGATTGTAGCTTGTCAGTTTGACGTCAGTACCCCGCATTCTGAAATTAGACCTGACAGAACACAATCTGTGGCAGTAATTTTACAAATGAGAAAAAGTAAAAAATATCGGTACACTGCCACTTTACCTCTCAAAAGACCATTTTATTGAACTCAAGATATAGTCAAACTCTATACATCACACCTGCTAAAAATAGCCACGCTTCAATCCAAAAATGCTAATTAAATTTATAAATATAACATAAAAGACGTGCGATTAAAGCAACTTTTTCATCCAATGAGTCAAAGAGATCAAAATCATCACTTCCTGGAATTTGTTTGGTAAAGTGTTCCCATAGTTTATGTGCCTTTTCTTATTGAATAAAAAGTTTATCCTTCTCAGTTATACACATACGTATTTTTTATGTGCATTTTCAACATTTATGCGCATGTTATCTTATCGAATAAAAAGTTTATCCTACTCAGTTATGTGCTTATGTTTTTATGCACATTTTCAAAACTCCTCTTGGCATGCAATACGCATCTTGGCATTTCCATCAACCGTTTTTATGCACATATGCAAAATGCGCATAAAAATAGGGAAATGGAAACGTAGCTACTGATCACCCTAATTAGCCAATTATTAAGTAAATAAGAAAAATACACGAGTCAAAACAAACATAAAATGACTGCAAAAGTATATATAAACATTTATAATAATAATAAAAAAAGATTTCAAGTCAAAAACCAAATTCAAACCAAATTCAAAAGGTTTTAATGTGTGAAAAAAAAGTCATTTTTAAAATTCATTTTACTCATTACATGGCTGTTATGAAACAGAACTGTTTTGACATTTCCCTGGAGTGGTTTAAAGTTTCTTTCCCCAGGCTATCTACCTTACGAACAGTTAAATATTCCCCTACTGTGCAATAAATATGTACAATACTTTCTCATACGCACTTGTACACAGCACCTTATATCAATATACAATGCAATACCTTCTCCATTCGCATTTGTACACAGTACCTTAACCTGTATGTTTCTAACAAATCTGTACATGCAAGTCACATACTGTACATACAACTGCATTTTTGCTTAATGTTTATCATCTTTTTTTTTCTCTCATATTTATTTTGTGTTGTCACTTTTCACTTTATTTACACTGGAAGCTTCTGTAGCCAAAGCAAATTCCTTGTGTGTGAAGCACATTTGGCAATAAAACTGATTCTGAAGTTGTATTGCTGATTGAATCATCATCAGATTCAGCGATCCTACTGGTTCTTTATTTGTCGTCAGAAGTCATACTGCAGAGCAGTGTCTGAAATTGTCTGACACTGGCAGAATTTCATTGGAGGGAAAATTTGATTGCAAAGGCCATTAATCAGCAGGTAAACATTTCAAACCAACAATCAAAAGCCACAGATTTTAGCCTATGATTATAGCAATCTTTTTATAATTTCTAAAATTTGTCTCATATGACCAAAGCATAGCCGAAATGCACAGCATGAGCTGGGCTTTAAAAGCTAAAATACATTAAAAGAGTCATTTAAAGATATAATTCACCACAAAATTGTATTTACTCTCCCTCAAGTGGTTTCAAAGCTTTATTAGGTTTCATTCATTTTTGTTGAACACAAAAGAAGATATTTGAAGAAAGTTGAAAACCTGTAACCATCGACTTCTATAGTATTTGTTTTTTCTACTATGGATAGTCAATAGTCAGCTTGTGAGAAAAAAAAAATCTCACAAACACTTGAAGCAAGTAAAGATTGAGTAAAATAATAACACAGTGTTCATTTTAAGGTGTCTTATCCCTTTGAAACATTGCTTTTTAATTAAGTAAAAGAACTTCAATCATCTCAATAAAACAACAAAATATTTCATATTTTTCAAATGCATTTAGGAGATACTGAAGCAGACAAAAAGTCAAATGCAAATGATTATTTCTACTTGTCTACAGAAGGTACACCGGGGTGGCCTGTGCTCATCATGCCATGCAGACTTCAGACAGATCATTTTCTAAAGCCTAAGTACCAGAATCTAATCCCGCTGTAAGAAAGCAAACGGGCACTGCCCATCTGGCGTGATGTCAGATATGGAAAGCAGATGGCCCACATGCCCTAGTTTGCTTACATGAGGTTGGCAAAGTCATCTCGGCCCTGCCAAGCCAGCCGCAGGATTGCTGAATCAAAGGTAATCTGGAAGATAAGATCAGTGTAGAGAAAGGACTAAGTCGAAGAACCCTTCGAGAAATGAACGCTTTACTGTGTCTGAGCCAAAAACAACAACACTTGTTGACTTTGCATATACGCATTACGAGATTTGTGCAAATATTTAAAGATCTATAAAAAGGAAGACAAAAAAAGAGGGAATACTTTTTGGATTACTGTCTTAAAGCCACAATGAAATTATTTCACTCTGACTAAAACTCACAAAAGAGTAATTCAGTCAAGCTACTGTAAACAGCGGTCAAAGTATGTGGTGTCTAATATTTCATTTATTTTGATAAAACCGTTAACAATACAACACATAAGCCCAAATGCACATATAATCATTTGCTGTATATTGATTTTTTTTTCCATTTTAATTGTAATCTTTTAGAAGAAAATTAACATAATCTGTAAAATTATATTTAACACACATGATATCTCATCGCTTACATTTGACATAAATGAATAATTTGTAACTACTGCATTACTGTTAAGATAGATAGATAGATAGATAGATAGATAGATAGATAGATAGATAGATAGATAGATAGATAGATAGATAGATAGATAGATAGATAGATAGATAGATAGATAGATAGATAGATAGATACAACGATAGACAGAACCAAACAACAATACACAAAACGATACAACGTCAGACAAAACGATATGATAGACAAAACGATAGACAGAATGATACAACGATAGATTCCATAGATAGAATGATTCAATGATAGATGATGGATAGAATGATTCAACGATAGACAGAACAATTCAACGTTAGACAGAATGGTACATCGATACACACGATATGATGGACACAACGATATGATTGACAGAATGTTACGACAATAGACAGAACAATCTAACGATAGGCAGAACGATACAACAATAGATAGAATGATACAACGATAGACAGAACGATACAACGATAGACAGAACGATACAACAATAGACAGAATGATACAAAGATAGACAGAACGATACAACGATAGACAGAACGATACAACGATAGACAGAACGATACAACGATAGACAGAATGATACAAAGATAGACAGAACGATTAAACGATAGACAGAACGATACAAAGATAGACAGAACAATCCAACGATAGGCAGAATGATGCAACAATACAACAATAGACAGAATGATACAACGATAGGCAGAACGATGCAACAATACAACAATAGACAGAATGATACAACGATAGACAGAACGATACAACGATAGACAGAACGATACAACGATAGACAGAACGATACAACGATAGACAGAACGATACAACGATAGAACGAACGATAGAACGATAGAACGATACAACGATAGACAGAACGATACAACGATAGATTCGATGATAGATAGAATGATTCAATGATAGACAGAACGATTCAACGATACACACAACGATACGATAGACACAACGATATGATTGACAGAATGTTGCGACAATAGACAGAACAATCCAATGATAGGCAGAACGCTGCAACGATAGACAGAATGATACAATACGATGATAGATTCAATGATAGATAGAACGATTCAACGATAGATAGAATGATACAACGATACATAGAACGATACAACGATAGACAGAATGATAGAACGACAGATTCAACGCCAGAACAATAGATTCAACAACAGGATAGATAGATAGATAGATAGATAGATAGATAGATAGATAGATAGATAGATAGATAGATAGATAGATAGATAGATAGATAGATAGATAGATAGATAGATAGATAGATAGATAGATAGATAGATAGATAGATAGATAGATAGATAGATAGATAGATAGATAGATAGATAGATAGATAGAAAGAACTGTAAATCAAACTGAACTCCTGCAATAAGCTCAAAAGATCTATCAACATCATAAAAGATCTTAAGTCTGTAAATACATCTCAATAATAACGCTCTGATGTTCAGCAGTGAAAGTCTTGCCCAGCAAATGCACGTTTACAGCGCTGATCTGATAGAATCTGACAGGGTGATAAACAAAGCTACTGCATCAACTCCCTGCCTAGACATAAAAAAAAAAAACACTCCTTTGTTCATCCGAGCCAACAGGCAGCACAACGAAGGCTTATTTCTCATCAATGAGCGCTAATGGAGTGGCCAGCGGATGACTGAATAGAGACCACACAGCTCTCCAAACAGCACAAAGGCCTATTGGCCAGGTCACGTCCAGCTTCCTCCGCGCAGGACACTCGAGAAGGTAGAGCGCAGAAAAGAGACGCTTGCTTTGTGTTTTAAGTGCACTATAGCATCCTCCTCAGACGCGAGCAGCGGGGGGGTTTTGTGCTGCAAATGGATCAGACGCTTTACTGACACAGACTCAATCCACAGGCCACTGCTAATCCTATTACAATGAAGACCAGGCGCTGGACACCAACATGGCATTAGATCCAGCTCTCGTCTTTGGGCATCAAGTGAAATGAAACAAAATGATTTGAGATTTGTGCGGTTTTGTTCAGGGTGTAATAATGATGTATCAATATGTTGTGGAATGGTTTCCGTTTACAGATTAGCTGAAGCATAAAGAGACTCGTTCAATGATACAATTTATTGCTTTATTTGTTGCTTCTTTTTTTCATTTTATTTAAGATTGTTTGAGTCTCTAATGTAATTTCTGAAAGTTATTTTGTGGCATTTTAACATATTTTGACTTTGATGTAGGACTGCATGTGTGCATCCGCAATAATAATAATAAATACAAAGTAAATAATAATAATAATAATAATAATAATAATAATAATAATAATAATGCATTTATTGTATATAATATATTATTATTCATTTATAATTAAACTTTTTGTTAATGTAAATCTCCATTTGCAGGACAAAGGTTAAAACAGGACTCCAGTAAGCTGCACACAGTTTATACGTAGACTTAATTCTACCTTAATTAGTGGCTAATGGGATTAGTTCGATAATTGAAGGGGGCAGAAAGGCGGCAGCCAAAATAATGAATCTAGACAGATAATCTGTGTGGGTTTTAATTAAATGACAGCCGCAAAGATGCAGTGTGACTGCAGAGAAAGCCGTGCGATCCTCCAGCGTGACCAACAGTTAATCTGCACTGCTGTACATATGGCCTCTTATCTTTCTCTTATGGCCTGTCCAGAGCTGTCTGATGAAAGGCCGTGAGCTGTGACCGGCAGCCAGTTTCAGAGCCCCATGAGAAAGCAAATGACAGTCAGCACACAGAGATGCGGTTTCTTCAGAGAGTCAAAAGAGCATGACCAATAGAGATTCACCGATTGACCAACAGAGAGAGGAATATGGGGCGGCTTGTGTCAAGAAATTTGATTGATGACGGCCACGCCCCTTTTAGGCGGGACTTCCGGTTTAAGCCCCGCCCCTTTTTAATATACATTTAATAATTCCGGTAATTAGATTCTTATCAGTTTAATTAAAATAATAATTCCGGTAAATAGATTCTTATCAGTTTAATTAAATGAAT
>NC_079452.1:38264861-38357361 GCF_903798145.1 Danio aesculapii | reverse complement strand
ATATGTTAAGTAAAAGTTGCTCCTCAACTTTCATCTTTTCAATAGAACATGCCTAATTGTGAAAAGAATGAATGAATGAAGTCTTACCAGGATGGTCCTAAAGAATCCCCAGTCACGCTCACGCAGCAAGACCAAAAGACCTCTGATAACAGTAGTCCATCATGAACTGACATCATGCAGTTCCTGCAAAGACTAAAATTAAGAAAAAAAAAATCTAAATAAAATATATATTCATATTTTAATTAATACTTTAATACATGACCCTAAACATACCTGCTCATCATAAACCTTCAAAAGATTAGCCAGGGTATCTGCTGTCTTGTCAGTTTTGGATGCTGTTTGCCTTAAAATTGTCATCAAATGAAATTGGTGGTGGTGCGGTTGTCCAAAGAATTTGTGGGGAAAATTCTCATTTGTAACATGTTGGTACTCTGCAGCTAAAAAAAACAAGAGAAAATTTCATAAAACAAACCCACACTACAAAATATATAATGCTAGAAAAAATATATTAATATTATTATTATGTTTCATTTACTTATTTATTTTTTTACCTCAGATGAAAATCAGGTGTTGATCAGATCAGATGTTGATATCAGGATCTTCATATTGTAAACTGAACTCAAGGTCTAGCTGAAGTTTCACTTTCCTTGCTGCAAAAAATCATTGCAAATACACTGTAATATTTATTTTAACTGGATATGCCAGGCATAGTAGTACAAAATGAATATTTTACCCACCTTTTACATGCCTCCATATAAGAATCTTTCTGTAGTCAGCAACAACCGACCTTCAATTCTGTATGTACACAAAGTCACAGTGTCATTCAGCTGAGAGTGGAAGTAGTACAATTGCATGATGTCTAACGTCAACCCCCAAAACGGTTAGCAATAGAGCTGATCATCATGTTAGTTGCTTTGATTCGATGAACACGGATTTGACTTAAACAGTATTGAAATTTTGAAAACTGAATAGGACGACAAATAAATTTAAGGCCTGTTTTTAAAAGCTAGAAATAACAAAACTTACCTTATTGTCTAATGATGTAAAAATATATAGCCTAAAAAATATATATATTTAAGATATAAATATATTTTAAGCTGCAAAATTTGCACATCAGAAAAACTATTTCTTGTTTACCACGTCTGGATGATTAGAATATTTGTTTTGTTATTATTTTATTTAATATTTTATTTAATAATTTTAATTACTTTGTATTACGGTGTTATAGATAGGCATATTTTGTTTTTAGGCTATATATATTCTCTCCAGAGTAAATATTTTTAAAAAATAGATTGGAAAAAAAAACGTTTACCATACCTTTAACATATGTTTGACTAAAATGACATTTAAAATCATTTAACTGATCGCATTGATCAGGTAATCATTGATATGCAGAGATGTCTTCTCGATCGCAGGGAAATAATCAGTGCTGATCAGTACTGGTGATTGAGGTAAAGTTAGTTTTATATTTACACATTCAGACTTTCTCCTTAATAATATAATATAATTTCAGAAAAGTAGTTTTTGCATATTCTAAATAGTAAAATCATATTAGCAGCCAATGACTTTCAAAGTACAACATTGTTCAGTCAAAAAAATTGTGCATTAAGTGTAACGTTAATGTTGTTTTCATGTCATACTTGTATATGATTTCAGACCGAATACACAAAGTACCATGGTAAACGACATATGGAGAGAGTCACAAGTTGTTACTGGACGAATGTATGAATATAAAACCAACTTTACCTCAATGTGCTAGTGTGAGATGAAGCTTTGCTCTGTACCTGCTCAGGTGAGGAGCACAGCTTAAATGTTCTCCGTTAGGCTCTCGTGTATGGATCAGCATGCAACAAGCTGTGTGTGACAGACAGCTACGTTTTGAGGTAGTTTTTGCCCGTCATCAGAAAATACCATTCAGTATTTAGGCGGAGATTATTTGAGTTATGATTATGCACCTTTCGTTTCCGTAGTGCCTACAGATCGCGAAGATAATACCACATTTACAGTCCGGACAGAGTTCAGCGCAGTGCCATGACGTGCGGTTGTGTGAGCGCGCGTCACCATGACAACCTAAACGCATGCTCGCGCCAAGATTTAAAAATATGTTAAACATTGAATCTGCCGATTTCAAATGTTTTTGTCCTTATAACACTGTTAAAATTCATAGTTAACACATTACAACTAACGCTAACGTTGCACTGATTCAAATTTTTTTTAAACAGTAATGTTAACGTTAGTTAGCAACAAGTGGGGCTAAACACGTTTTATGTAATGCACGACATGTAAACGCATTCAGACAAACTCTACATTACATTGAACTGTTACTGTGATTATATTGATTAAAACATAAATTTAATATTTCTTGGATTTGTAAATAGTTTACTTACTGTAGTGTGAAGCGAGGCCGATCCGCCATCTTGAAAAAACGAATGAAGCACGAGAACGTACGTGAACCTGGATGACGTCACACGCAAAATCACTGGGCTGAAAGATTTTGAGTTAATGAAACTTTAAAGAGACATTTTGTATAAATTAAACACAGCAAAATCGTTCACCTTACTTGAAAGATTTAATTTTTACAAACTCAAAAATAAGAAAAAGTTCTAAATACTCATCTAGGTTAATTAAGATTAACGAATTTTAATGATTTAAGTTAATACAACTCAGTTCAATTAATTAGTTACAGCATTAGGGTTTACAGTGCAGCCAACTGTGTGCATGTGTGTGTGTGTGTGTGTGTGTGTGTATGCCTGGGTCTGGTTGTGTCTGCTTGAATTCACGACACAGTATTTAATGAATCAGCCTTTATTATTGCTCATTAATAGGTTATGTTGTTTTCACATTATTACTACATTAAACTAATACATATTTTAAGACAGACAAAAGACTATCAGTCATATCGTTTTAATGTATCTTTTATCGAAACTATCTAATTAAAATATATTTACAATATTAATCCAGCAAATAACAAATCTTAATATGTATTGACGACAAAAAGACCTTGTAAAACTATTTATCTAAAAATGTAATGTTATAAACTGCTGGTTGAAAAACACTGATGTAAATTCCAGTTGTCTTTGTGATTAATGAAAAGTTTTATTATGAAAAACATTTTAAGCTGATTTTTTTTCTTTTGACTAACACATTTCCAATATATTTACATGCATGTTCTGTATTTTATGGCACACATTGTTGTATAATCAATCTAAAAACGTAATGTTTTGCACACTGGTCATCACTGGTGTAGATTTGAAAATAAATGATTTAAAATAAAAGATTTACTAAAAGGTCTTATCAGTCTTTAGACAGTATTGTTATTTCAGTTTGAAAAGGTAAATAAAAGGTATTGTACTGCTCACAATTGAAGCCAAGCAACTTAGTTACGGAATTTTAGATTCAAACTGATTGGAATTCTTTAAAAATTCTTGATAATATAAAGAGAAATATAGAGATTATTCCGAATATAAAACAAAAATATGAACAAAAATGATTTTCAGTTTATCTAAAAACAGTACAGCTCCATCCCTTAGTTACCTTTACTTAATGGTCTACAGTAAAATGTATTTGTTTATCTACTGTAGCCACCATTTATATGTTCACATAACAGTGTTAAATCAAGTAAGCCTACAAATTTGTCAAAATTATTCAAGTTTAAAGGTAGTTCTTGAAAGTAGACAGAGCAAATGATGCTTTTCTTTTACCATTAGATTTAGATGAATTAAGATTATTGATACTACACACATTTTGTAGTGAGTGTATATGTTTCTTTAAATTGAAGGTTTTTCATTGACATACACATTTTCAACTGAACAATCTAAAATCGAACAATGTTTTTTTCACTCTGAATATAAACGTTATCACACGGAAAAGTGATGTTTAAAATACTATTCATTTAACTTAACGCATGACTAGAGTTTTGTTTTTACAAGCCAGAAACATTGAGCTAATTCAAGCTTTTGATTTTGCACTCTGTTGCACTTTTTCAATACAAAATGTAAGCTTTTTATGCACCTGCTAAAAATCTGTAATTTTGAGCCACTGTCAGAGTTTGTAAGTTACAAAGCATACATGTTTTTAAAACTGTCAGTTCTCAAAAGTTACTTAACGTTTCTTCTGGAGTTTTTAAGAACAACATTGCAGGGGCTTCGTCAAACATAAAGATACATCTCAAACATTAGATTCATACTGACACACAAGCCTTTGTAAAATTTAAGAGAGAAAATCACTAAGAAAAAGATTAAAACAAGAATAGTTTCATTTGGGGGGAAAAAGTGATAATATGAAAAAGATTGCTTACACCAATATGGTCTAATGGTTAGAATTTCGTGGTTTTATGATATGGGAATATTTTTAACCTCTAATGTGTCCCAAGTAACATTAATAACAACACTTAGCCACAGTTATTTGTATCGTAGTTGAATGCTACACGCTATACTGTCAACAAAGCACATTAATATCAAAGAGTAAATACATTTTATTTTAAGAATACTTTGCAGTAAACTTTAATGAATGAATACGTTTATTTTATCAATCTTCTAATGCAGAATGCTTTTGAAACATTTAATTATGTTTTATGACCAGTGTCGTCTGACCAAATTATTTGACCTAATTCAAGCATCCGTTTTCTGCTGCACTTTTTAACACAAAATGTCTTTGCAAACTTTTTGCATATGTGTTAAACTCTCAAAGCATCTGTTATGATGCATACAGTAAAAGACACAATAACCATTTCTACTGCCAATTATATTTTGTTGTCTAGAACTATAAATCTACAAAACTAAATTGAATACTTGCCACTAAATCTGCATTAATATATTTTTGCGACAGTGTCTAAGGTACGGTGTATTAGAAATGTATTCTTTTCAACTGTCATGAAAGTTTGAGTTGTAAATGTTTTGGTTTTAAACCAGAGACAACCAACAATATAATGTATGCCTTTTGTTCATACAGTTTTTCAAATGAATGAGAAATTATAAAATTGTACGTCAGTACTTCTAGATTTAAAACTAAATTGGGTGACAGTTTTTAGTTTGTCTTTCTAAACTGACTACAAAACCATTACACATTAGAACTGTATGTTATTATGGGTGTCTTAAACGTCAACCAACTTTAATAAATGATCTACAGTTTATACCTTTATGCTTTAAACAAGTAACCACTCTTTGACACACTATGCAACATTTTAATTTTCTAATATTTAAATATACATTTGGCATAATTACAGGTCTTAAATCAATTTCTACAATGTTTCTATGATTTGTTACATGCCATCATGTTTTGCGTCTAGCTCATTTTCTAACTTTTTTACAGGAAAGGCATAGACACTTTTCAGAACAAGCAATAGGTCATTTATACCGCTAGACTTTGAATGCACCAATTAACACATGGCCACTCTTGCAAGTTTACTTTAAGTTATAACGTTTGTATGTAAACCTGATCCTGTGTATGAAAACCACCTATGACTAGGTGGGGTAATGAAATGCCAAGCAGGTTATTTTTTCTTTATAAATGCTTGTAGAATTTAAAATCTACTTGGTTACATTAAAACATTTTACTTGTTTAACACAAAATCATAAGTTTAACTTAAGCTGATAAACTTTTTATTTCAAGCAAATATACACTGAAATAGAGTAGTGCATAATGAACAAACATGGATTGCATAGGAATAATAAAGACAAATCAACTAAGAAAAAAATATATGTTTATACAGTCATACATTGAAGAAAAACAGGGTACACCAGAACACTGTAACGACATTACTGAATATCTAACCAGCAAAGAAATTCTACTAAAAGCATTCTGTCGTGTCCAAGAATGTGGTTGGTCAAAACTTCCACAATCTCAGCTATATTTGCTATTTTGTTTTGTGAAAGCAGTGACACACAAATATCTGTTATATATGTAGACATGCATAGAACCTGCGTTACTCCCATCTCATCATTCCATCCAGTCAGCACCTCAAGAATTTTTGTAATGGTTGCACAGACAGCATCATTGCTACGAACACACAGGTGAGTCAATTGATTTATCGTATCGCCCCATGAGTTTAAGGCACCTCTCACAACGTCCATTTCTCTCTTGAGATTTTTCACACGTTTGCCATCTCCTGTACAATCATGATTAGAATCAAACGCATCATTGATGATCCTCTCCAGAAGAAAGACCATACGGTCCCTATAATGCTGTTTAAACATGTCGTCCACAATAGACCTCATTTGACAATCAAAAGCAGGGTCGCACTTGCACTCAGGCCTTTCATGCGCATCAGAGTCAGCATTTTGAGAACAATAGCAATCCGCCATTTTTGCAAGGGGCTGTCACAAGAAATCAGAAAATAATTTTTTAGAAAACTTTTTTATTTAATCACAATACAAAGTTTGTACCATAATCTGTGTAGAACATATGCAGTAGTACCTTAAGGATGCTGCTGGTGTCCTTAAGCAGCAATAGTTCAGTCCTAATAGCTCAGTGCAAACAAGACCAAAGTAGGCACTGTGGTCCTCAAAGTTAGTACCTTTTTATGTCTTTAATCTTCTTTTTACTCCTGATCAATGGGTTCTTGTAGAAAGTTCTGGGGTCGGTGACTGCGCCCAAAAGCATTACTCCTTGGTAGCTAGAAGTAATAATGGGCGCTTTATCTACACATTCAATCAGGTCCGCCTTCACTTACTGGGGCGGTACTATGAACATCTGCCACGGTGTCATAAAAGTCATGAATAAACATTTAGTTAACATCTTTTATTTAAGACATAGGCGTGATGATGTAGGGATACCTATTTTGATTAAACAAAATAAAAAATACAGGATCATACCGTAAATATATTCACAATGAAATATTTTAGAGAACTAATATTATAGAATTTTTATATTTCATGGAGGTTTTAGGTTGACAAAATATAATGCTTACTTGAAGACATTTCAAAACTGGTTGCCATACTAATGGACAATAAAATAAATTTGAATGTTTTTACGCAAATATGTACACGCTTTTCAACATTATTCTGCAGTCTGAATTGTTCATTATAGTTGTTTATTTGGTTTCCTATTAGGGATCAAAGCAGTCACATATTTAATTGAAAATTTGCTTATTTCATGATAGTGTTCTTTTTTTAAAGAATTAAGAATTGAGAAGAAATACGCTTACATCTACACATACATATTCATTTTGGAATTAAAAATGTAACGATACAAGACACGCTATTTATTTTAAGTGAAATATACTTGTAAGAAAATACAGTTACATTTATGAAATGACCCATATTCCATAACTTATTGCAATGCCTTTGAGGTAAAGAAAGAGAGAGTTTAAGATGGCCGTTATCCATAATTGGTTATTAGATTAAAGTTATTTTAAAAAGTCGAGTTTGGTTAAAAAGTCTAGGCCTACTTAAATTGGATCTGTTAAAACATAAAGAAATTAAAGTTATGCAGTATACGTTCTGTGACATATAGACATACACTTTAGCATCACTATAAAATAGATAATCTACAAGTACCAACATTCACCAATTTGATACAAACTGTACCAAAACTGTTTCATATTTTTGTTGCTGAGTAGCAATAAGTATTTTTGTTTTATTTCTATGTTATGTGATACTAAATCTATTTTCAGACCTATCATTTTAGTGATATACTTATAATAAAGTTGAAAAAACAAGCTAATAAATTTAGTTAGACATCATGTGCTTGACATTTTAGTAAATAGTTAAAGCTACTGATTGTGCTAATTGAATATTTAGCATTTTGAAAGGTAAATATGTGTCAGGGTATGTAAAGTTGTCGCCTCTGGCTTGTTTGGTTGTGATTGGTGGAATGTTTCCACAAACTGAAATATTAAAGTGTTTTTATTCACTATTCTGCAACTTTGATGCAATCTACACTGTAAAAGAAATATACAAAAGTACATATCATGCTGTTTTGTAAAAGCACACAGACATGTCGGCAAAAAATGCACTTGCAACCGCTTCCTGGGACAAACCTTTTGTATTGCTGAAAATCTGTAATATTTTAATGTGTTGGTCAGGACGTAAGCGTACAGCTTACAAATAACTGACTATTTGTACTATGTACAGTGATGTGACACACATTTCAAGTGTAAAAGATGAGTATATAACAGAAAACAACTAGTCTCATATGTCATGTTGGTGTTCAGAGATTTAAAAAGTACTCAAAAATACTATACAAGTGAAAGATTAAACAGGGTGGTGAAAATTGTACACATATAGGGTTATAATCGTTTGGACAATACATATTTGAGTAAAAAAATTGTGCTAGATTTAATTAGTACTTGTGTAATAGTAAAAGTAACAGCAATAATGAATTTTGAGATTGTTGTTTAAACTTTTAAAATCTCTCACCACACAGCATGAATGGACGACATACAATGCTTTATCATGCTTTAGAACCGTCTGTGATTAATTGTATTAAACTATCAAACTACAGGCACTAAATATAAATTATTCATCATGCTTAAAGTTGTAAAACCTTTTAATTAACTTGTGCAGATGTTGAAAGAGGCAAGCCTTTTGTGGAATCAAAAGCAAAAAAGTCAATATGTCCATGTTTACTGTATTCTTTTAAGCATAGAGTATATTGTAAAAGTATATTTTCAAGTGTGACCGTAGTAAACATTGAGCGCACAAGTCACTAACTATAACATGTTTATTTGTACATCCTGTTATCTTATAAGAATAGTCACTAGGGATAGTTTGTTATTGAAAACATGGCATGCAATTTGTAGTAGCCATTTTGGAAACAGCTGAAGTAATCGCTGAGCATTTTTTCTCAGAATAAGTGCAATGTTCGATTACTTGTGGGTTTTGAAAATGTTCATATTTATTTGCAATAAAAATAACCCAGGCTTCAAACATTAATTAAACATGTAATGAACTTATGGTCAAAGTATACTTGTTGCTGATCCAATATAGCACATAAAAGTACATTAAATAGCCTAGAGATTATGAGGTACAATTTAGTTACAATTAAAATATACAAAATTTAGAATTTCAAAATATGGCATTTCAAGATAGCAAATTGTTAACTCCTTTAAAGTATACAGGCCTTTTGTCTAGCTGCAAGTATACTTTTTATTTTTTTGTGTTTTCATTTTATAAATTTTTCACAGCAGTAAGCAGTTAAATTTGTGTAATTATAAGAATACTGTCTTTTATAAAGATTTGACATTTGACATGCTCGTTGACAATTTAGGATTTTTTGCAGCAATTAATTTCAGTTAATTCAACTCAATCAAATTTATTCTCTGTCTTTATACTTGTTTCTGTACACAAAAAATAACGTAGGCATATGTTAAATTTTCAATCAATCAAAAGGAGTACTTAGAACACATACTGTAATAATCTTGTAAGCATATGACAATGAACAAGCATAGGACAAATAACAAAACTTTTCTGTTTTTATAAATGTAATATATAGTTAAGTGAGGTTAATTGTTAATTGTACTCAAGTAGATACTTAATAAATACTTCAGTACACCAATCAGCTAACATTATTCGAGTACTTTACCTCTGTGATCTTATAACTTTTTCAAAAACGAATCTAAAAATGTGACAATATAATTTAAACATGTTCATAGAAGTCATTTCATTGTGTAAGTTGTTTATGGTCATATTTTGGTAATTTCATCAAGCACGATTTTAACCCCGAGTACTATGATAAATGTTTACTTGAAAACAGAACTAATGTAAATAAATACCATGCCAGTTACAAATTAAATAGTTGACGATATCAGATGAGTGAATTTCTGTAGTTTGAATTGAAGCTGAATGTCTTTTTTTATGTAAGCTGTAATCACTATCACAGTGGCAGGGTTCTCGTGAAAAACTTTATAGGATAAATTTATGTACATTCTGAGTACATTCTCATGTACAATTAAGTTTCATGTATATTATTTAATTATTAGGTTAAATGTTACATTTTAATTTTATTGACTTTAAAAAGTGAGAAACCCTAAATTACTTAAATGTGTTTGCTTCACAATCACTTGGATGTTCTGACAATATCGGAATAAAACAATTATTCATTAATTCTTAAGAAGAAGTTTGTAATAGACTTAATAAAAATAAACTTAAAACCTACAGTACATTAACAGCTCAGACAGAATAATTTGTAATAGTGTTTGTCCCAGGAAGTGCAGTTTTTTGCCGAGATGTCTGTGTGCTTTTAAAAAATAGCATGATATGTACTTTTGTATATTTCTTTTACAGTGTAGATTGCATCAAAGTTGCAGAATAGTGAATAAAAACACTTTAATATTTCAGTTTGTGGAAACATTCCACCAATCACAACCAAACAAGCCAGAGGCGACAACTTTACATACCCTGACACATATTTACCTTTCAAAATGCTAAATATTCAATTAGCACAATCAGTAGCTTTAACTATTTACTAAAATGTCAAGCACATGATGTCTAACTAAATTTATTAGCTTGTTTTTTCAACTTTATTATAAGTATATCACTAAAATGATAGGTCTGAAAATAGATTTAGTATCACATAACATAGAAATAAAACAAAAATACTTATTGCTACTCAGCAACAAAAATATGAAACAGTTTTGGTACAGTTTGTATCAAATTGGTGAATGTTGGTACTTGTAGATTATCTATTTTATAGTGATGCTAAAGTGTATGTCTATATGTCACCAGAACGTATACTGCATAACTTTAATTTCTTTATGTTTTAACAGATCCAATTTAAGTAGGCCTAGACTATTTAACCAAACTCGACTTTTTAAAATAACTTTAATCTAATAACCAATTATGGATAACGGCCATCTTAAACTCTCTCTTTCTTTACCTCAAAGGCATTGCAATAAGTTATGGAATATGGGTTATTTCATAAATGTAACTGTATTTTCTTACAAGTATATTTCACTTAAAATAAATAGCGTGTCTTGTATCGTTACATTTTTAATTCCAAAATGAATATGTATGTGTAGATGTAAGCGTATTTCTTCTCAATTCTTAATTCTTTAAAAAAAGAACACTATCATGAAATAAGCAAATTTTCAATTAAATATGTGACTGCTTTGATCCCTAATAGGAAACCAAATAAACAACTATAATGAACAATTCAGACTGCAGAATAATGTTGAAAAGCGTGTACATATTTGCGTAAAAACATTCAAATTTATTTGATTGTCCATTTGTATGGCAACCAGTTTTGAAATGTCTTCAGCTAAGCATTATATTTTGTCAACCTAAAACTACCATGAAATATAAAATTCTATAATATTATATAATATTACTCTAAAATATTTCATTGTGAATATATTTACGGTATGACCCTGTATTTTTTATTTTAATCAAAATAGGTATCCCTACATCATCACGCCTATGTCTTAAATAAAAGATGTTAACTAAATGTTTATTCATGACTTTTATGACACCGTGGCAGATGTTCATAGTACCGCCCCAGTAAGTGAAGGCGGACCTGATTGAATGTGTAGATAAAGCGCCCATTATTACTTCTAGCTACCAAGGAGTAATGCTTTTGGGCGCAGTCACCGACCCCAGAACTTTCTACAAGAACCCATTGATCAGGAGTAAAAAGAAGATTAAAGACATAAAAAGGTACTAACTTTGAGGACCACAGTGCCTACTTTGGTCTTGTTTGCACTGAGCTATTAGGACTGAACTATTGCTGCTTAAGGACACCAGCAGCATCCTTAAGGTACTACTGCATATGTTCTACACAGATTATGGTACAAACTTTGTATTGTGATTAAATAAAAAAGTTTTCTAAAAAATTATTTTCTGATTTCTTGTGACAGCCCCTTGCAAAAATGGCGGATTGCTATTGTTCTCAAAATGCTGACTCTGATGCGCATGAAAGGCCTGAGTGCAAGTGCGACCCTGCTTTTGATTGTCAAATGAGGTCTATTGTGGACGACATGTTTAAACAGCATTATAGGGACCGTATGGTCTTTCTTCTGGAGAGGATCATCAATGATGCGTTTGATTCTAATCATGATTGTACAGGAGATGGCAAACGTGTGAAAAATCTCAAGAGAGAAATGGACGTTGTGAGAGGTGCCTTAAACTCATGGGGCGATACGATAAATCAATTGACTCACCTGTGTGTTCGTAGCAATGATGCTGTCTGTGCAACCATTACAAAAATTCTTGAGGTGCTGACTGGATGGAATGATGAGATGGGAGTAACGCAGGTTCTATGCATGTCTACATATATAACAGATATTTGTGTGTCACTGCTTTCACAAAACAAAATAGCAAATATAGCTGAGATTGTGGAAGTTTTGACCAACCACATTCTTGGACACGACAGAATGCTTTTAGTAGAATTTCTTTGCTGGTTAGATATTCAGTAATGTCGTTACAGTGTTCTGGTGTACCCTGTTTTTCTTCAATGTATGACTGTATAAACATATATTTTTTTCTTAGTTGATTTGTCTTTATTATTCCTATGCAATCCATGTTTGTTCATTATGCACTACTCTATTCAGTGTATATTTGCTTGAAATAAAAAGTTTATCAGCTTAAGTTAAACTTATGATTTTGTGTTAAACAAGTAAAATGTTTTAATGTAACCAAGTAGATTTTAAATTCTACAAGCATTTATAAAGAAAAAATAACCTGCTTGGCATTTCATTACCCCACCTAGTCATAGGTGGTTTCATACACAGGATCAGGTTTACATACAAACGTTATAACTTAAAGTAAACTTGCAAGAGTGGCCATGTGTTAATTGGTGCATTCAAAGTCTAGCGGTATAAATGACCTATTGCTTGTTCTGAAAAGTGTCTATGCCTTTCCTGTAAAAAAGTTAGAAAATGAGCTAGACGCAAAACATGATGGCATGTAACAAATCATAGAAACATTGTAGAAATTGATTTAAGACCTGTAATTATGCCAAATGTATATTTAAATATTAGAAAATTAAAATGTTGCATAGTGTGTCAAAGAGTGGTTACTTGTTTAAAAGCATAAAGGTATAAACTGTAGATCATTTATTAAAGTTGGTTGACGTTTAAGACACCCATAATAACATACAGTTCTAATGTGTAATGGTTTGTAGTCAGTTTAGAAAGACAAACTAAAAACTGTCACCCAATTTAGTTTTAAATCTAGAAGTACTGACGTACAATTTTATAATTTCTCATTCATTTGAAAAACTGTATGAACAAAAGGCATACATTATATTGTTGGTTGTCTCTGGTTTAAAACCAAAACATTTACAACTCAAACTTTCATGACAGTTGAAAAGAATACATTTCTAATACACCGTACCTTAGACACTGTCGCAAAAATATATTAATGCAGATTTAGTGGCAAGTATTCAATTTAGTTTTGTAGATTTATAGTTCTAGACAACAAAATATAATTGGCAGTAGAAATGGTTATTGTGTCTTTTACTGTATGCATCATAACAGATGCTTTGAGAGTTTAACACATATGCAAAAAGTTTGCAAAGACATTTTGTGTTAAAAAGTGCAGCAGAAAACAGAAGATTGAATTAGGTCAAATAATTTGGTCAGACGACACTGGTCGTAAAACATAATTAAATGTTTCAAAAACATTCTGCATCAGAAGGTCGATAAAATAAACGTATTCATTCATTAAAGTTTACTGCAAAGTATTCTTAAAATAAAATGTATTTACTCTTTGATATTAATGTGCTTTGTTGACAGTATAGCGTGTAGCATTCAACTACGATACAAATAACTGTGGCTAAGTGTTGTTATTAATGTTACTTGGGACAAATTAGAGTTTAAAAATATTCCCATATCATAAAACCCAGAAATTCTAACCATTAGACCATATTGGTGTAACCAATGTATTTCATATTATCACTTTTTCCCCCCAAATGAAACTATTCTTGTTTTAATCTTTTTCTTAGT
This sequence comes from Danio aesculapii, assembly GCF_903798145.1. Lineage (NCBI taxonomy): Eukaryota > Metazoa > Chordata > Actinopteri > Cypriniformes > Danionidae > Danio > Danio aesculapii. The sequence continues at coordinate 38,343,482 of NC_079452.1, read as the reverse complement.
GATTTTCTCTCTTAAATTTTACAAAGTCTTGTGTGTCAGTATAAATCTAATGCATGAAATGTATCTTTATGTTTGACGAAGCCCCTGCAATGTTGTTCTTAAAAACTCCAGAAGAAAGGGAACAACAATAAGTAACTTTTGAGAACTGACAGTTTTAAAAACATGTATGCTTTGTAACATACAAACTCTAACAGTGGCTCAAAATTACAGATTTTTAGCAGATGCATAAAAAGCTTACCTTTTGTGTTGAAAAAGTGCAACAGAGTGCAAAATCAAAAGCTTGATTTAGCTCAATGTTTCTGGCTTGTAAAAACAAAACTCTAGTCATGCGTTAAGTTAAATGAATAGTTTTTTAAACATCACTTTTCCGTGTGATAACGTTTATATTCAGAGTGAAAAAAAATAAACATTGTTCGATTTTAGATTGTTCAGTTGAAAATGTGTATGTCAATGAAAAACCTTCAATTTAAAGAAACATATACACTCATGACAAAATGTGTGTAGTATCAATAATCTTAATTCATCTAAATCTAATGGTAAAAGAAAAGCATCATTTGCTCTGTCTACTTTCAAGAACTACCTTTAAACTTGAATAATTTTGACAAATTTGTAGGCTTACTTGATTTAACACTGTTATGTGAACATATAAATGGTGGATCCAGTAGATAAACAAATACATTTTACTGTAGACCATTAAGTAAAGGTAACTAAGGGATGGAGCTGTACTGATTTTAGATAAACTGAAAATCATTTTATGTTTATATTTTTGTTTTATATTCAGAATAATCTCTATATTTCTCTTTATATTATCAAGAATTTTTAAAGAATTCCAATCAGTTTGAATCTAAAATTCCGTAACTAAGTTGCTTGGCTTCAATTGTGAGCAGTACAATACCTTTTATTTACCTTTTGAAACAGAAATAACAATACTGTCTAAAGACTGATAAGACCTTTTAGTAAATCTTTAATTTTAAATCATTTATTTTCAAATCTACACCAGTGATGACCAGTGTGCAAAACATTACGTTTTTAGATTGATTATACTACAATGTGTGCCATAAAATACAGAACATGCATGTAAATATATTGAAAATGTGTAAGTCAAAAGAAAAAACATTCAGCTTAAAATGTTTTTCATAATAAAACTTTTCATTAATCACAAAGACAACTGGAATTTACATCTGTGTTTTTCAACCAACAGTTTAGAACATTACATTTTTAGATAAATAGTTTTACAAGGTCTGCTAATTTGTCGTCAATACATATTAAGATTTGTTATTTGCTGGATTAATATTGTAAATATATTTTAATTAGATAGTTTCGATAAAAGATACATTAAAACAATATGACTGATGGTCTTTTGTCTGTCTTAAAATATGTATTAGTTTAATGTACTAATAATGTGAAAACAACATACCCTATTAATGAGCAATAATAAAGGCAGATTCATTAAATACTGTGTTGTGAATTCAAGCAGACACAACCAGACCCAGTCAAACACACACACACACATGCACACAGTTGGCTGCATGTGAATATATAGATATGCAATATCAGCACACTTTCTAATCACCTAACAACATATCAATCAGATACATGTTCCATTTCTGATATATATCTTTCACAAATAGTTGACGGGATGCTGTCTAAAGGATAAGTTTACCTTATCATCGCTCACACACACACACACACACACACACACAGACACACCCATGCCTAAACAGCCGGTTAGAGCCACACTGACTGATAGCCATGTAAGCGGATGTTCGCGTTTATTAAACAAGCGCAACCATTACGTTCTCTTATCACATAGTAGCATATAGCGATTGCATTGTAACAGTCATCAGATATGTCTTCTATCTTTCACAAGCAGTCTTCAACCGTCTTCAAATTACCAAGACAGACACACAGTCAGAGCCAGGCCCACACCCGTACCAGAGCGCAGGCAAGACCAGGTGGGAGATACTAATAGTTTATTAATTATATTAAAATATAATAAAATATATTAGTATAATATAATAGTGTATAATAGTATATAATTATAATACTTTATTGCAATAATTAAAATATAATGTATTACAATAATTAAAATATAATATAATGTAGTACAATAATTAAAATATAATATAATGTAGTACAATAATTAAAATATAATATAATGTAGTACAATATTTAAAATATAATATAATGTAGTACAATAATTAAAATATGGTTTTAATAACGGTTGATATATTTTATTTCATTTGATTACAATCTAATTAATAATATTATAATATCTATTTTTATAATTAATATTACAATTAAGATTTAATTACAGGAATTAATAATAATTTAATTAAACTGATAAGAATATAATTACCGGAATTATTGTTTAATTACCGGAATTATAATTTAATTACCGGAATTATAATTTAATTACCGGAATTATTCATTTAATTAAACTGATAAGAATCTATTTACCGGAATTATTATTTTAATTAAACTGATAAGAATCTAATTACCGGAATTATTAAATGTATATTAAAAAGGGGCGGGGCTTAAACCGGAAGTCCCGCCTAAAAGGGGCGTGGCCGTCATCAATCAAATTTCTTGACACAAGCCGCCCCATATTCCTCTCTCTACCAACCAAAAACATTTAATTTAGCTAATCTTGGTTCCTTACTTGCACACAAATGCATTAGAACCATTTTTTACTTCATATCTGTTTCCTTCCAGGTCTCCACACAGGCGATGTGACCGAAAATGATCAATTAGGAAAAAATCAGCTTTGGCCATTGAATACACAATTAATAATAAAAAAGCTCTGTGTATCTGTATGACCTTTTAATATCAGACTTCAATCAAAGACCCCCTCTGCCCTCCAAGACCACCAAAAAAAAAAAAAAAAAACCTTGGCCTGCTCCAAATCCTGAGACCCCAGTCTAGACGCCATCTGGACACAGTGGACACGCTTATCAACAGGCACTGGCACGACTGAAGCATTTGATCTGTTGCTTTGAAATACAATGAAATACAATGCACTTAAATATGATTATTTGCTCTAATGTTTGATGTCTGTAAAGAAGCCAATTGCAAATATTTAATTGTAAAGAACTGTTTTTGTGTGACATACAGAGATTTAATCTGGTGCTTAAAAGACCTGCACTGTAAAAAAGGTTGTACTATTATTTACATCAAGTAAACCGTATTGAAGCATGTTTTACAATACATTTAGTTTCAATCTAATTAACGTCTTTGAGCATTTATAATGTATAGTAAAATGATTAACTCAATGTATTATTTCGTCACCTTGGAATTATAAGATTTTAATCTGCATTCTGAATGATTTTGAGATATTGAGATATTTTGCATTCCATAGCAAACAGTAAGTGTGTAACATTTGTTTTTAAATAAAGAAGTCTTAAAATGTAAACAACCTTGAAAAAAATCCCACAATGTAAGTAAGTTGTCATTTAATAAGAACATGTCGATAACTCAATTTTGACATAAATGTCAGATAGAACCTTATAAATCTAAGGTGACGATGTGTTTTTTGCTCAATTTCAACATTTCTGGAAGAAATAAATCCTTTATATGTTTCTATGCACGATTGCTGCTTATTATTATTATAACTATTATTTCTATTATTATTACTATAATTATTATTATTATTATTATTTAATATCCATTTGTATTTTATTATTATTACTATTAATACTATTATTTTATTAATAAAATAAAAAATGTATAATAATAATAATAATAATAATAATAATAATAATAATAATAATTTTATTTTATTACTATTAGTTTTATAATAATATTAATAATGACTGAACATCTTAGGTTATTAAACATTACTAGTATATTACTATTTACAATTATTATTACTATTATTATAAAATATATTATATAATAAAAATAATAATAGTAATAATAATATAGACTGAACATCTTAGGTTATTTATTAAATATTATTAGTATAAGAATAAAAAAAATAAGAAGAAGAACAAGAAGAACAAGAAGAAGAACAAGAACAACAGGAACAAGAAGAAGAAGATGAAGAAGAAGAAGAAGAACAAGAAGAATCCGATTAAATGCATCCTGAAAATAAAATATATGGTTATTTACAAACACAGTCTGGAATTGAAACTGAAGCCTTAGATTCACTCAGATCAAGATATCACGAGAAACCTGGAAGCCAAATACTGTTACAGACCATTACAAACAACACTTCTGCATTGATATTCCTCTCAGAGACATAGGCTGTTTCTCAATATGTGTTCTTCAGCGATCTTGCGTCCTCGTGTTCTCGTGCAACGTCATCATCAACTGCCAAAGTTCAGTTCCAAACAAAAGAGCGTAGGAACACAGGACGTGTGAAAGTTCCCGGATGTGTTCTTGACTTCGAGGATGCATCGATGCAGACTTGAGCACCGAACTCGCTCTAGGAGTGCCAGAAGTCATTGCGACTGGAGGTGGGAAGCGCAGCATTTTATACAGGTTTATTATTAAAGTTCAGAGACATCACTTATTTATCTCAGGAGTTTCCCTAAATGAAACGGTGAATATAAACATTACAATGAAAATCTTAATAAAGTAATAAACACATTAAAGGTGTTTATTTGCAGAAATTCTTATTAAAATCTGCTTTATTTATATTGTTATTTATATTGTTTATTTTTAATTTATATTGTTATTTATATTGTCTTTATGCATAGTATATATTTTACAAAGAAGAAAAACAATAAAGCGCTGAATGAATGTTGTTATGTTTAAATAATTTTCAATTAAAGACGCGTGAAAGTCATGTGAACATCAGGAAGAACGCAGCATCTCATTTCTCACAGGATGCGTTCTCTGTTCTTGCGCTTTAATGAGTTCGTTCTTCCGAGGTGGCCTGGCAAAACCGGTCTTTACAAGAATGCAAGTCCGTTCTCTGTGTTCTTGAAATTGAGAAACAGCCATACAGAGCACTGTTTTTCACCCTGTTTAAACCTCACACACAGCAGGACAGCAGTAAATTGGAGAACTGGTTGGTCTGAGGTTTCAGCCCTGAGAAAGTTCACTGTACGAGGTCACGGACGTAGTAATTGTTAATCAGATGGTTCCACAGACACACACATTCACCAACTACAGTAGAGCGAGCTGTGTTTAATAGTATTTGTGGTTTGTCAGAAGGCCGCTGACCCAGAACTCAAAGGTTAGCATACGTCACAGACACAACGGTCCAAGAGGAGCTTCTCAGAGAACAAAAACGTCAATACATTCCTCACCTATTATCAAACCACAATCTTCTGCAAATCCTGTTGTTCCTCAGGGCAATGAGTACAATGCTTTCCAGTCTAGTAATGCATTCATTTTCTCTCTCATAAATTGGTGTTTAACTTCAGCGCTTTGGATTGAAGCGTCTGCCAAATGCATAAATGCAAATGTTAAACTTGGAGCCATATGGAGGGAATTAAACAGCTCAACCAAATCTATTATTTAGAAACAAATTATGTGGTAATCTTGACATTTCCAGGTTAGTGTGTAAATGTAAACTACTATTTATGAACAAAAAAACTCAGAATTAACATTTTGCTACACCAGCCAACGACTGATTTGATAGATACATATTTACCATTCATTTATATCATTTTAAGATTTTACAATTAATTTCACCAATCAAATATTGAAATAATGAATCTAAAGTGATAAGACAAACTTAGAAAAAGTATCATATATTATTTTATTTGACAATATATCATTATTGTTACTATCATCAGTATTTTTTGTAAGATTCCATATAATTTTTTCAAGCATATCATTATTTTACCCTTACATGCATCCATGCATATAATTAACCGACTATAATTGTAACAATAGGAGTCGGGGACAACAGACGTGAGGATCCACGTGCAGTTTATCAACTCTGAATAAGGCAGGCAATGGTCAAAACAGGAGCAAATGGTATCATAATCAATGGTGGGTAATCCGGAGAGTGTAGTCAAAAACAGGTGAATAGTCAGAACAGGTGGCAAAACGGCATTAACGGTAAACAAGACAAGGTTTAAAAGAACGGCAGAACAAAAAGGGAAAAACGCTTTGTAATGTTCGTGGGGAAAAACAAGACTCAGCACTGTGTGTGTGAATGTGAGGTGTATATATAGTTCATGTAATGAGTCTTCATGATCTACAGCTGTGTGCAAGTAATCAGTGGTGATCCGGAACTGGTGTGTGAGTGATGTGCCTGACGGGAAATTCAATTCAATTCCCTTCAACTTTATTTGTATAGCGCTTTTACAATGTAAATTGTGTCAAAGCAGCTTCACATAGAAGATCGTGGTAAATTGAAACAGTGTAGTTCAGTTTGTAGTGTTTAAGTTCAGTTAAGTTTAGCTCAGTTCAGTGTGGTTAATAATCACTACTGAGAGTCCAAACACTGAAGAGCAAATCCATTGAAGCGCAGCTCTACAGATCCCGAACTATGCAAGCCAGTGGTAACAGCGGCGAGGAAAAAACTTCACCAATTGGCAAAAGTGAATAATTTAAAAACCTCGAGAGAAACCAGGTTCAGTTGGGCACAACCATTTCTCCTATGGTCAAACGTCTTGTGCAGAGCTGCCGGCCAGGGGCCTGAGGCTGGAGAATGCTGGACCTCAGCGAAGACTCGTAGTGTAGTGCAGTTCAGTGGCAGAATTGTAGTCTGGGTGATCTGCAAGGCCCAGATTGCTGGCGATCATGACAATAAAATGATCAGTCTTATTTAATAATATTGAAAAAGTACAGCTGATATTTCAATGGCTTTAAATTGATAAGAAATTTCCCTGAAAAATATTGGCAACCAAATGCATGTGTACATTTTTTTGTTGTTCTTAGATACATTAAGTTTGCACAATTCAGCTTACAGTATGCCACTAAATGTTGCAGTCACTGATAAAGTTTCCAGCCAACTGGTTACGTTACTCACCAACACTAATTCAATTCGCATTTGCCACTAAGACATTGCTAACATTGGGCTCTGATTCCATCTATACGCTCATGCAATGACAAACCATGGTCACGCCATTATGACGTTAAAGCAACAATATTTATAATGCAGTGAAAGTAAAGGCAGCTGTTCCACATGCAGCATTCACAGAAATGGCACAGGTGGCTGTTCAGTCTAGTCTGGTGCTTTATTTTATGACATCTCTGGTCAAACCAAAAGATGAGGCAATACGTTTCCCTCATTCTGAATGTGCCAAAATACTCCCTGAAGTTATATGACTTAACCCACAGCCTGAAGTCTCTTAAACTCTTAGGCCACTGGCACGCACTTGCTGGAATTTTGCATTGTCTGTATATTAATAAAACTGGCGAGATTCAAAGAGATTGAGATTCAATCTTAATTAAAAAAATCCAAGTAGAACAGTCACTATTTACAAGTCTCACAAGCAAATACACTGCAGTATTTAAAAGATCCGATACTTTCTAAATGGCTTCTTTTTTTCCTAATTTTCATCTCAATTCTTTTCAAATTCTGTCATTTAAACAAACTCACATCAGACTTTACCGCCTTTTAGACATCATCAGAACACAAAAGAAAAAACTAATTTGATATGACAATGTTTCAACCTACATGGTCTTCAAGTCACACAGGAAACTCAATAGAACTCAAGATATAGTTTAACTCTACACATCACACCTGCAAACAATAATCACCACATTCAACCAATGAGCAAGCAAACATGAAAATGTAAGATGATTAAAAAACCAGTTAAGTTTCTGTTTAGTTTTCATCAATCTTGGGTTTTAGGTAACATGAAGGCAGCTTGACTTTAATTACTCTTTGTTGTCATGGTATTAAGGAGCAGCTGAGCTAAGCTATCTTCATGGTTCCCAAAACCCAGAATTGGTGCAAAATAAACTGAAACTGAATCTGGCTTCACAGTTCAAGTAGGGCACAGTACTCTATGGCAAAAATGCTATCTCTATCATTTATTTTCATTATTGAACAATAAAAAATATATTTCAATATCAGTTCATAATCCTTCCAGATTTAAAAGAGTATCCCAACAATGACTGAAGCCACAAATGCTTTAAATGGCATAACCTTATTTTTCGGTGGCTGATCATTTTTGGCAGCTGAAAATTCAGTGCATCTCTAATATATCAACATAGTTCTGGATTCCCAATGTTGCACATTTCTGCTGTGTGACTGGCTCTTATATCAACATATAGTAAAAAGTCCAGAGCTTATTGTTATTGACATAAATTGTATTGTGATTCGACATAATATAATTTTTGGCCTAGCCCTAAGTACAAGCCTCTTCTTGCTGTATGAAAACAAACATCATTGATCAAATCTCATTTGGTTAAAGCACTGGTGTGACATGCAAGAATGAACCTCATTAGTTCTCAGGCATCACGAATGAACCATACTGGTTGTCACAAGTCAAAAATACATGATTTTCTGTGAACAAATCTGAATGTTGTAAACCGTGTTAACTGTCAAAGGTCCCATGAAGTGCTTTAAAATGTAATTTTTTTTTTTTATTCAAGGTTTGACGTGATCACAACCAAAACGTGAAGGACAGAGTAGCTCCTCCCCTTTATGGAAACAGCCAATAGCGCTTTATCACCGCTCTTACGTTCCACAAATGTTTTGTGGTGTTTTGTGTTTGTTTTGCTTTCTCTTCTCTTTCCTGTTGTGTATTCCGTCCTGCCCCAGATGTGCAACCAAATCATCATTCTGACGTCACATGGTGCACCAATCAGGAGCTGGTCAGCAGTGTTTAAAAAGCATCCGCTGTTCAGCAGGAGCACCTGGCTCAACACTTTACTTGTGTCAACCAGCCTGTTCTTTCGTGTTCGTATTATTTTGTTGCTGTTTAGTTTGTCTCTCATTTATATCCTTTATTGTTAAGATAAGGTTTTGTAGCTCAATTTACCCGATTATTAAGAAGTTGAATGATCTTTATACAAATTTGATTATCAGATAAGCTTTTGTTTTGCTAACTGCTAACAGTGTGTACTTTATGAGAACTCTGGTAATTCAGAGTAGAATCATCTTTTGTGTTAGGTAGTTAAATAAATAGCCACACCTGAAATTAGGTTTTGAATAATTAGTTAAGTAAAGCAGTGAGTAGTTTAGTAAAGCGTCACATACAATGAAGATTGCGATTTTGTTACTACAGTTTTCTTTGGTTAGTTAGTTTTGTGGGTTGGGGTTTAGCTAGATTGCTTTATTATATTTATTTCTTTGCTTTGGCATGACATGGTAAAAACAAATTCGTATTACAATAAAAAGTTGCTTAGACAAATATATAGGATATAAATAAATAAAATTCACACAAAAATATATGCAAAGTTAAATATGATTTTTCAGTTAAATTTTTAATAAATAATTTAAGATTCTTCCAGGTGGTACCTTTTTAAAAATGTCCAAAGTTCTCTCCTTATAAAAATTCTGTCTAATAGTATTTAAACTTCCAGATTCCAACAAAATATGTTTCATGGTAAGAGCAGCTGGGCAGTAATTACATTTAGGTGGTGCTTCGTTATTCAGTAAATACAAATGAGTCAACCTAGAATGTCCAATTCGACATGTAGTATAGACAGTTTGTGCATGCCTGGTCTAAAATTTATAATTTGCAAAGTGTCTTTCAATATAAGAACATCAACACGTAACACCGCTCTGCCAGTGAGAGTGGTTGAGCTCAAGCGCATCAAATGAGAGGCATCTTGAAAGGGGTGGGGCATATCAGATACTAAAGAGCATTTGATTGGTCACGATTTGATGGCTAAAGTATGAGGTGACGTGAATAAAACTGTTGACCCATTTGGGAGAAAGTAAGAAACTGCAAGCTTTACGTGTTCATATCATTTTTATATCTTCTAAATGCTTATTTTGATACTATTTTGGATCACACTAGACATCCTAAAAACTAACAATGCTGATACTAACATCTTAAAAACTTTATTATAATTTCATGGGACCTTTAAGTGAATAAAAGCCTAAATGAAATCAGTTCATCTCATGATCTGATCGTGTCTCTTCATATTTGCTTGATTCATATGAATTCATTTGATTAATTTTTAATTTATTATTAATTGATTTTTTTTTTCTTAAAATTTACTAACTTTATGATTGTTTTGAACCATCAGAGTTTTGTTTGAACAGACTTTCAATACATAAACAGAAATCTCTCAGATTTATGGTCTGAAGATGAATTTCTTATTGGTTTGGACCAACATGAGTGCAAGTTACACATGACAGGATCTAAATTTTGGGGTGAACTAACCCTTTAATAAAGAGCAATCCAGAAAACACAACAGACTGATGAACAAAGAGCCTTTAGAGGGTCTGACAGAAGTATGAAAAGTTGACCACAATATACCAATAATCTTCTTGCAAGGCACTCTTTGAGTCAAAGTCATAATCATAGTCATCTGGAAAGCTGATGTCTACATCAAACTCCCCACGAGTCCCCCTCAAACAAAAGTACAGAAGCGGAGAAACCTTAAAAAAAAAGAAAAAGAAACACCCACAATGCTTTGCAAACATGACCATCTGGACTGAGCTGTTGGAGGATTAAAAGGGGGCCGCGTAGGGGTGGTGCGAGCCATACAGTGTCTCTCACTCAAATTTTTTTCTCTCTCCGAGATAATTACAGGGTACCGCTGGGATGGACAGAATCGAGGAGAGAGATGCTCCGGGTCTGGGTTGCCGCCCTTGGTTCTCGACATCACCACAGAGTCAAAGTGTGCGGTCGGATCCGCAGGGTGGACACTCCAGCAGAGCCCAAGGAGAACAGAGCCAGACAGCGCCACAAAAACCCAAACCAACAGCGCAAGCTATTTAAAGCGCACACCAGCTCATCCCTGCAGCCTCAGCTAAACAGGCTTGGAAACTGAACTACCAGCAGAACCACTTGGAAAATTGCTTAATGGACAAGAGTCAGTAGAAAGGTTTAATGACAACCAGTACTGAAAAGCAGAGCCAAAGTCTTGGTAACCTACACGAGAAAGTCTTTTTTTTTACCCAAACCTATCTTAAATATCTATCTATCAGTCTAGCTATCCATTAGGCCTGCACGATATTGAAAAAATCTGATATTGTAATGTAACTTTTTTTTTCGATAAATATTGCGATAGGAATTCAGTTTCACAAGAATAGCACAATTGATGGTTTTCTGGGGAGTCTAATAGTATTAAGGTATAGAAATTGAATAATCACAATGCAAAAAAAAAAAACTTTTGTCTTGTTTCTAGTCAAAATATGAAAAAAAAAAAAAAAAATCTTAGAGCAAGTAAAAATATTGCTTTGTTTTCAGCTTCAGAAGAAATGAGTATCTATCCCTCTATCTATCTATCTATCCAGAATATATATGTACTGTATATGTATATAGTACAGGCCCGGAGCCAGGGGGGTTCAGGTGGTTCGGAAAACCCACCCCTTACTGATAAAGGTGCAAAATTTGTTACATACATAAGCTCATTTGTAATATTTTGACTGCTATGCCATCATATATTGTAAAACATTTTGACCAATGCAAACAATTATATTTCAAAAGTCCAACATCCAGCTGTGCAAGAAAACAGCTGAGAAAAGCAAAGTCATCTTTCGGTACTGTATTGCTTTTAAATAGAGAAAACATTTGACATGTAACTTTTATTCTAAATCTTGGACCTTATTCTTGAAAAAATAACATGGCCAATAAAAAAGTGTGAAGCATCAAAAGCGGACTATATTAAAATCAAGTTGAATACTATTTTACCGATTGTTGTTGTTTGTGAATTTTCAAATGTACCTTTTTTTTTTTACAAATGTAAGAAAAGCTAGAAAAATTGTAAAGCTCTAAACCATTATTATAATTATTATTAGTATTATAATTATAATTATTATTATTATTTGTAGTAGTAATAGTATTTTATTTTTTTAATATTTAAATGGCCAAATTCTGACTGAGGAAAGTTAACTGTGCAGGCAAGTTTGTTATTTGCATGATAAATTAAAATAGGCTACAATTTTTAAGTTAAAACTTTTTTCTAACAATATACGATGTAATAAATTTGTATTTTAAAAATAAATATTTGTCATATTTATTCATTCAAAATATTTATGAAATATGATCACCATCTGACAGGCTAATTCATCTAAAAAATAGTTTAAAATGTCACATAAGTTCAGTATTGAAATCTCATAATTAAATAGATAAGGAGGTGTATAACTGTAAAAAGGTCCACTTTTTGGGAAAAAAAGAACCACCCTTTTCACCTGACTGGCTACGGGCCTGTAGTAATTGTGCAAGAATAACATCCCACATACTTTCACTTTACTAATATGCAACGTGTCATTGTATTTTATTGTGATTGTAATACTGTGAAACACGCATTTGTGAAAATAATTAAAATGTACAAAATGTGCACTCCTAAATCATGTTTTACAATAAACTAAACATTATATGATATTATTTACAATATCATTAGAAATTGAAAACACAAGATATTACTTTTAGTTCAAACACAGTTTACATTAAAGTTCCATTAGTTGATGTTAATGTATTTAATGTTATGAACTAATAATGAAAAATACATGTATAGTAAAATCCAAATTCATGCTTGTTAACATTAGTTAATGCGCTGAGTAAACTAACAATGAACTTATTTTTAAATAACATTAACTTATAAATAAATACTGCAATAAATGTATTTGGTCATTGTTAGCGCATGTAAGTAAATTAACTAACTAATATAACCTTTTTGTAAAGTGTTACCATTAGCAAAGTATTACACCTAAACTGCAATACAAAACTTGAAAAACTGACTTGAAACACTACTTAACATCCAACTGAAATCATCCACGTTCCCATAATAGTGCTTAGATGCAAGGAAAAATACTTATTAACTCCCAATATCATAGCCATAGCCAACCATGGTCCAAACAAATCCCATCTTTGTTACTTTCAGCTCCCTTAAACTCTGAAAAGTCACATTACAGAAGATAAATGCACTGCAACAACCACATCATGCAGTCTCCAGAAGTACTAGTGAAGGATGTCCTGCAAACTTATCTGATGCATCTTGACATGACATGAGAAAAGAAAAAAAAGAGAGAAAAATTTGCCATTTTAGGAACCCATTCATCCCATTCAAAAGCCTTTCCAAAACCACAAACCCCAAATAAATAGAGCCTGCAAGAACTTGAAACGGCAATGGGTTTGCCCTCAATTTCAGGTGAATGACGACAATTCCTCATGCGAGTTCATCTATCAGGCCTCTGGACAGGTTCACAGCAGGCCACAGAGATGAGACCATAACTCAGGCCTGGCATCTATCCACTCTTTTTCTCCATCTCCGCTCTGGGTGTGGGGATTATGGCATCACAGATATGAGCTCTGCAAGTTATGGCCTCTATTTTGCCGTGCAGGTGTCAGGGTCGCTGTGATTTGGAGACGCAGAGCAGATCTGAAGAGCTCCCCAGAGAGACTGGGACATGGAGCACTAAAGTCTGGCTTACAGAGTGCCTAATAGACCTGAGTGATGGTATGTCACGACCGTTGCAAATGATACACGGGCAAGCGAGGAGGAGAGAGATGAATTATTTAATGAGGAAGCGATAGAAAGCTTAGTATTATTCAATGGGTAATTTCCATTTCGATTTATAGCGGCTTTGGTGTGCTGCAAGTAGGAATGCACCATTATGGAAATTTTGTCCAATAACTGCTTAGCAATTAAAACCTCATGGCTGGAATCACAGGTTAACTCATGATACGATTTTATTATGATATTTTGCCCCCAATATTGATGTATCACGATATCAGCAGTATATCAAAATATCCCGATTTCAGCAATATATCACAAAATCAGCAATTAATCGATATATCCTAACATTAGCAAAATATCACAATATCAGCAATATATCGATATATTACAATATCAGCAATTAATCGATATATCACAATATCAGCGATATATCACAATATCAGCAATATATCGATATATCACAATATCAGTAATATATCACAATATCAGCAATATATCAATATATTATAATATCATCAATTAATCGATATATCACAACATCAGCAAAATATCACAATATCAGCAATATATCGATTTATCACAATATCAACAAAATATCACAATATCAGCAATATATCGATATATTACAATATCAGCAGTTAATCGATGTATCAAGATATCAGCAATATATCGATATCACTATATCAGCAATATATCGATATAACACGATATCAGCAATATATCGACATATCACAATATTAGCAATATAGCGATATATTACAATATCAGCAATATAGCGATATCACAATAGCAGCAATATAGCGATATATCACAATATCAGCAATATAGCGATACAATACAATGTCAGCAATATATCGATATGTCACTACATCAGCAATATATCGATATATCACGATATCAGCAATATAGCGATACATTACAATATCAGCAATATATCGACTTATCACAATATCAGCAATATAGCGACATATCACAATATCAGCAATATAGCGATACATTACAATATCAGCAATATATCGACATATCACAATATCAGCAATATAGCGACATATCACAATATCAGCAATATAGCGATATATCACAATATCAGCAATATAGCTATATATCACAATAGCAGCAATATAGCGATATATCACACTATCAGCAATATAGAGATATATCACAATATCAGCAATATAGCGATATCACAATATCAGCAATATAGCGATACAATACAATATCAGCAATATAGCGATATGTCACTACATCAGCAATATATCGATATATCATGATATCAGCAATATAGCGATACATTACAATATCAGCAATATATTGATATATCACGATATCAGTAATATATCACAATATCAGCAATATATCAATATATTACAATATCAGCAATTAATCGATATAACCTAACATTAGCAAAATATCATGATATCATAAATATTACAATATCAGCAATATATTACAATATCAGCAATTAATCAATATATCCCCACATTAGCAAAATATCACGATATCAGCAATATATCGATTTATCACAATATCATCAATATATCACAATATCAGCAATATATCGATATATTACAATATCAGCAATTAATCGATATATCAAGATATCAGCAATATATCGATATCACTATATCAGCAATATATCGATATATCACGATATCAGCAATATATCGATTTATCACAATATCATCAATATATCACAATATCAGCAATATATCAATATATTACAATATCAGCAATTAATTAATATATCAAGATATCAGCAATATATCAATATATCACTATATCAGCAATATATCGCGATATCAGCAATATATCGATATATCACAATATCAGCAATATATCACGATATCAGTAATATATCACAATATCAGCAATATATCAATATATTACAATTTCAGCAATTAATCGATATATCCCAACATTAGCAAAATATCACGATATCAGCAATATATCGATTTATCACGATATCAGCAAAATATCACAATATCAGCAATATATAGATATATTACAATATCAGCAATTATTCAATATATCAAGATATCAGCAATATATCGATATATCACAATATCAGCAATATATCGATATATCACTATATCGATATATCATGATATCAGCAAAATATCGATACATCACAATATTTTGTAAATGAATGGGGAAAAACTGCGATGGTCATGGAAGAGTGGAGAACATGAGACTGTTTCCTATGACGCTCCAGAGACAGACGAGTCTTCGCTGAGGCCAGCTTCCAGCCTCCGCCACTGAGACTGCAGCTCTGCACAAGACGTTTGGCCAGCGGAGAAATTAAAATGGTCGTGCCCAACTGAGCCTGGTTTCTCTCAAGGTTTTTTTTCTTCACTTCCGCCTTTAGTGTAGTTTTTTTTTCCCTCTCCGCTGTCGCCACTGGCTTGCATGGTTCAGGATCTGTAGAGCTGCGCATCGTTGGATTTGCTCTTCAATATTTGGACTCTCAGTAGTGATTATTAAACCACACTGAACTGAGCTAAACTGAACTGAACTTAAACACTACAAACTGAACTACACTGTTCCTATTTACTGTGACCTTTTATGTGAAGCTGCTTTGACACAATCTACATTGTATAAGCGCTATACAAATAAAGGTGAATTGAATTGAATTGAATTGAATTGAAAAAGCAGCATCAAAAATGTATAAGATGCATTTCTTTCATTTACAGCGTGTTTTATAGAATTATATTATTTACAGTAAAGAAAACAAGCTTAAAAATGTGATGTGCAGAGAGTGTACTGTAGCGAAAGGCTGGTTAATTAATTATCTTTTGTACAGTTAGACAAATATCACGACAATATATCAGTATTATGTCCCATCCCTAGCTGGCAGCACACATCAAAGGGTGGAAATAATCGATAATTGATCACCCGATAATTTATTTTATTATCTGGCCAATTAAAATAGCTTTATATAGAATTAAAAACAATTAAACATTAAGCACCACCAATGATACTGAGAACAGCAGCTTTTCTTTGTATACTGACAGCTGCAAAACTATGTGGAATGTTTCAGGGTGTTGACATTTTTTTAAATCTTTCAATCCAATTTCAGTGTCATATAATAGTAATATAATTAATAAATAGTAACTTAAAATTTTCTGAGCCTGATTACAAAAACAAAACCTGAAAATAGATTAAGTGATTTTACTTAGCTGACTTTATTAAAATGTTATCTGCAAGAAAATATCTAGACCAATTTCACTTACAAATTGCAATTTTGAGGTACTCTTTTTTCACAGTTAAAAACTGCTGACATGTTTTTTCTTCCATAAAATTTTCTAAAGCCACATCTGCAGTGTGCACGTCACATCATGTGGAATACACCAATGATAATAATAAAATAAATATCCATTAATAACTAAATAACTAATAACGTTCAGCCAATATGGCCAACGATATATTGGCAAATTGTGTATCACAGGAAATAAGCTCATTCAATTCACATATGAACACGAAAGATAACAAAATGATAGCCATATAACTACACCAAACGCTGTGGGTTAGTTTTTAAATCAGGAGTGATAAACAAAACTTTTTTTTTTTTTTTTTTCTCACCACCAAATTTACAATTTTTAGAAAGAAAAAAAAATGTGTGATTTAAGAATTCGGTCAGTAGGCCAAAGGTAAGTTTTTTGTTTTGTTACTTTGTTTTTGGCTATTTGAATGTGTTCAATCTCCGGAGCATTTACACTATGAAAGGGATCTGGGCGAATGCGTTTTCAACTACTTCTGAAAGTGGCCAAAAATGGATGCATATAAATACCTGGCCTAAACAAAGTCTTTGTCTTTTCACAAATGGATTTAACAGTGCATCATATATAAAACCACAAGACAAACATATGTGCTTTTAAAAGACAACATATTTATTGAGGATTGAAATGCTTTTTCGCTTAGAATTCTGTTATGCGCTTCTTCCAGCCATGAGAAGCCTGCAAAATAAATAATAATAAAAATAACTAAATGTCACTCTTTTTAAAATGTGACTAGGCAAACCAGACACATAATGCTATGTTAATGTATAACTCATGCTGCCTTTGCCATCAAAATTTCACATTATTCAATTTTGGGGTCTTTTTAGCCAGCATTTTGAAGCGAATGTTTTGTGCATTACTCTGGACGCAATATATATATGTGCAGAACCACTTTGCTAAGTGCTCCGTTTCCTGTCTCCACATTAAAAATCATAACCCCCATTCCTCAACGCTTTTATTATGCTCCAAAATCAAATGCCAACCTCCCGTATTTAATAAAAACACTCATATGACTTGGGATATCTGATAGTGCTTTCTTGAATGTTACCAAGCCTGGTGCTCACAAGCCTTTGGTTTAGTAATAGAGGTCAGTGAAGTGGTTTAAGAGACGGTTCTCGTTCACACGTGTGATATCAACATTCAGGAAAAAAAGGCTTCTAGTCTCCCACCATGTCACATCTGTTCTTTCTCAAGGCAAATTAAACAATAACTAGCACAGGGTGTGTAACACTGCCCAGGACATGGCCTGACACTTGTTTCAGTGCTCTTTCCACCACGGGGAAAGCAATCAGACAAAATGTCATTTCTGTTTTTAACGATGCTATGACTGGATTACAAACAAGAGTATTTAAAAAACGAAAACAATGTCTGAAAAAAACGACACTTAAAAACAAGTCTTGCAATTTTATGGGGACAACATAATTGTTTTATATTCAATCCACATAAATGTTACGTTATCTTAATCAATTTGTGTTGAAACATAAATAAATTATGTGGAGGCCTGCAATTTATACAGCAGGGCTTCTCAAAGTTCGGACTCCGGTCCACGAGGGTAATCAATCCGGACCCGACTCCATTTCATATAGCAAAACCATGCGTAAAGGATTCAAATTGTGGATTTCCTTCATAGCTAAATGCATAAACCTTGTGAATCAACTGTTTAGTTTTTTTGTATTTTTGAAAAAAAAAAAAAAGGGCAGAAATAAAATCAAAGACAAAATACTCAAAGTTTTCCTGCGTGACTCTATTGTCATGACATCCAGTGATCATATGAGGCTTTAGGTGATCGAGCAGGGCACCTGCTTTAACGCATCACAGTAAAAAGATTGTTTGAATGGATGAAGATGTCGTTTTCACGGTAAAGAAAACCTGACAGTTCAACATTGAATGGACAGATACAGTTGAAGTCAGAATTATTAGCCCCCCTGTTAATTTTTTTCCCTCAATTTCTTTGTAACGGAAAGAAGATTTTTCTTCAACACATTTATAAACATAATAATTTTAATAACTCCTTTCTAATAACCGATTTATTTTATCTTTGCCATGATGACAGTAAATAATAATTCACTAGATATTGTTCAAGACACTTCTATACAGCTTAAAGTGACATTTAAAGGCTTAACTAAGTTAATTAGGTTAACGAGGCAAGTTAGGGTAATTAGACAAGACATTGTATAAAGATGGTTTGTTCTGTAGACTATCAGAAAAAAACAGCTTAAAGGGGCTAATAATTTTGCACAAAATACAGATATAAGGACCGCAAAACTGCAACATCTAAAGCTTTCATTAGACAACTTTTGTATTTTTCATCTTTTTTTGGAGAGAGCTGCATGTAATGCTTTTTAATGCCCACACCTAAACCTACCACTGACATCACTAGCTCCACTGAGTGCATTGTGTCTGGCATTGCACCTCTGAGATATGCACTGAGCAATCTCAGCTTGCATCATCATGGCTGCATCCAGATACTATTTTTGTGTTTTGTACAAAAATGCACTTAGTTTAGTGGTTTTGCCACATTTTAATTGTATTTAATATGTTTTGAATGCAAATGCCACTTTATTTAAATAAAAATAAATCGTGTCAACTTGTGATGTATGTTATGGATGTTTATTAAAAACAAGTTATGTAATATAAATTGTTCCGAACCACTGACCTTAATAAAAATTCAGATTTGGAATTTTAATACAGTATAAGTGACAATATCAATACAGTACATTATTTTTAGACTACAGTATGTGTTGTAACAGGTGCTTTGGTATTATTGCCCGGAGGACCTGTACTTGCTCTAATAGCTAAGCTATGAGGAAAATAAAAGAGAAGTGCATGTCTTGACAACCTGAGGAAATTAACAAAACCTAATTTTTTTAATTCCTCACATTTCTGACATAGTCAAATGCATCAAAAACAGAAAAAAGCTGCCTTTTACAGTCCTCATACCATAAGCGTCTAATGAAATAAATTAGTCACTGTACATTTAGGAAACCAACCCCCAGAGACACATTCATTTCATTGGTGACAGTGGACACGTTCATTGCTTGCTCTCTCTTAAGATTATTGCTTCTCAACCGTGCATAACTGTCATGCAGCTCTAGGTTTCTTTAATGTTATTATAACATGCCCTGACGCCACTTAGGAAAATAAATTTGTCATCCCCATGGGGTGCAAGGGGGGAAAAAGATTGTGAAAAGCTACCGTTCTGTGAGAGAGTTGATGGACATTTAGCTTTTCCATGCATTACAAATAAGTGGCAGGAGCATGGTGTTGAGATCTTTGTTTTATAGCATGTATTTAATATTAGTACGTCTAAAAAATAAAGGTCCTTATGGCTTCTTTCATGAAGAGCATTTACGAAACCTTACCGCCGAAATGCGCTTTAAAATGTTACACAAATCAGAAATGTTTTAAGAAGTGCTCACTGGATGATTCTTTGCTGCAAAACCTCCCCTTCATTTTTAAGAGTAGGATGAGAACAAAGATTCCTGATTTTTTTTCACTGACAATTGGGTTCATGACTAAATCTAGAACATGAAGCGTGAGTGGTATAGTCAGATACCCAAACAACTGATTTAATCTTAAGTTATCTTTAGTGAATCAAAAAGATGCAAGTGCAGTCAAATTTCCTAACGAATTGCTCTTATGAGCTGGTTTATTTCAGCTAATAAGAAACAGACTGAGCGGCCAGTACAGTCCGATTCACCCGCTTACTGTATGATGAGTCAGTTGTTTTTGAAGAATTGAAAACACACGAATCAGTCAGGGTGGCTCCTGACTTAATCTGACTCATTTACTCAACCACATATTACGTTTATAATAATGTCTGATTCAAAATGAACTAAAAACTATACTTAAGCATCTGGTGCTCCTCTGTCATTTTTTTTTTCTTAATAGAATATGTTCATTTATCTTCATCAGCAAAACTCTATATTTTAACATGAACATCTACACAAAAAATCATACAGAAGAAAATGATTGAGGTAAAGTTTGTTTTATATTCGCACATTTGTTCCGTGACAACTTGTGACATGTTCCCTATATTGTTTAGCACAGTACTTTGAATATTCAGTCTGAAATTACATGCAAGTTTGACTTGAAAACAGCACAATCACTATTTATTTGATTGTGAACAATGTTGCACTTTAACAGTCATTAGCTGCTAATAGGATTTCACTATTTGGAATTTGCAAAGACTATTTTTGTGAAATTATATTATTAAGGAGAAAGTCTGCAAGTGTGAATATAAAATCAACCTTACCACAATGAGGAAATATACTAAATAAATTTCAGTTAGCAGGCATGTGCACTCAAAAAAAGCTTTTTTCCCGCTTCCAGATATCAATCTGAGCTTGTATAGACCTATATCTTTGATTTTCCCATAGTAAAACATGTTCATGTAACGTACAACATCTGTTGACTGCACATATCCTTGCAACAAACTTGCACTTTCTATTTACATTTGAACATGTTTAAACTTCTGCAAGAATCTGACCACTGATTTTAAAAAGGCCAGTCATTTTGAACGCCACGCAAGCATCACCAGAATGCTTGTGACAATATTCGATATAAGAATTTGAAGTTAACACATTTTGTCTGAGTAAACATTCCTTCATTTTCCTTTGGCTAAGTCTCCATTTCAGAGGTCGCCACAGCAGAATGAACCGCCATCTATTCCAGCGTATGTTTTACACATTGATTACCAGTTCTGCATCACACATACAGATGCCAGCTTTAAACAAAAAAAGGATTTTCAAGTATTTAAAAAAGCCACAAAGTCTGTTATCACATTATTTCTCAATTGGTGTGTAAAAAATGTTCTGAAATGATCTCACCAACTTGGCAACAAACTGCTGAGTGCAGTAAATGTGTGCGCAAAGAATCCAAACCTTCCTTAAAAGTACTCAAACGGTCATAAACATAATTCATATTCCTAAACATCACTCATAAACACAACTCTTATCATAAATATCCAAGCTCCGACACCTTCAGTTCCCGCGGGCTGATAATTCCCCTGGTATAAATGAAGTGTGATATTCTCAGGCACCATAGCTCTCCCTCATAAACAGACCGTACAGGTTTCAAGCGCATCCTAAAAACAACAACAAACGCTCGACAACTGCACGTTCGAAAGTTGCACGAGCGCCCGTGTTTATCCGCTGACAGTTGTCACGCTCGCGCCGCCATTCCCCGCGCTGTCGCAACATGTAACAGTATCAAAAGAACAAAAGCCGCCGCTACTACATTCGACTCAACATTCTCCGGTTGCTACGAAACCGCCGAACTCTCAGATGTATCGGATGTATTGACGGCTAAACATACCTGTCATCGTAGCAGAAATCGGCGTCCAGTGTGTTGACATACAGGAGCAGTGCCACGGCGCTGCACACCAACTCTGCGATCATCTCTCAAAAAAAGAAAAGAAGGAAAGGGAAACGAAAGAGTGGAAGGTGTATATTAAAACCCTTCTTTGATTTCTCTCTTCAAAATGCATCTGCCAGAAAACAGTATCCGAGTCCCCATCCTTGCAAAGAGTTGAAATGAATTATCCAGACATCCTCTTCTTAACCCATGTTATTTGCTGGGAGAATCGTGGACGGCGCGTTCACGGTGTTTACAGTAAGCTCGACTGTGTTTGGACGTCCGTACAGCGAGAGTGTTGAGATGATGCATAGTGGACGCCGAATAAATGTCGTGATTGAGCCGCGTGTGGTTAGTGGCTCCAGTGCGCATGCGCAGAACCCCTCCTCCTGGGGATGTATGTATACACACACACACACAAAGCCGGTTGAACTTAACCCTCTATTTCGCTCATTATAAAATGCGTGGAAAATGTTTTAATCACTTCATTCTTTGATGTAAGATTAAACTTGATTAAACAGATTTTGAATGATAATGTTTCGGGATGTTCCTTATGTTATTTTATGTTTGTTTAGTAGGCTAAATCCAAGTGGGGTTTTGGTGGCATGAAATTTGACCATTTTAATAGGTATGATACTTATTATCAAAATATTTAAATTCATATTTCATATGTATGCTACATTACATATGGGGAGAGAGGCGTTCATGGGATTGTTTGAAGTAAAACAAAACGTAAAAAAGTCAAATTATTTCAATTCAAATTAGTAAATTATTTAAAAAATAGATTATATTTACTATAATATTAATATGTAAGGAATGCGTATTTCTATATAATCAAAACAAAACTAACAATTAAAAATAATAATTCTAATAATTCCAATATTTATTAATTTATTAAAAATAAGTAAAGTTATTAAATGAGATTCAGAGATAAATAATATAAAAACATAAATGGAATAAAATAATTAATTACAAATAACTGATCGAAACAAATAAACATTATATTTATTATCAATATTATTATTATTCTAATAAGTATAATAATTGTAATTAATTTATTTAAAATAGGTTAAATTCTGAACAAAACATGTACATAAACTTGTCAATCTGTATATTTGCACTCACTACTTACTTCTATTTTTGTTTTTAAATATATTTATTATCTGTTTTTTGTCCTGTCTCTGTAATGCTGTTGCACTATAGAAGGTCTGTCACGAAAACAAATTCCTCGTATGTGTGAACATACCTGGCAATAAAGCTCTTTCTGATTTTGATTCTGATTCTGAATTATTAAATGAGTTTCAGAAATAATAAATTACAAACATAAATAAATAGATTAAAATCATTAATTAAAATAATTTATTACACAAAGAAACCTTATATTTCTTATCAATATTCTATTTTTATTCTAACAATTATAATAATTGGAATTAGTTTATTAATAATAAATAAAGTTATTAAATGAAATTCAGAGATAAATAAATTACATACAAATAAAGTGATTAAAATAATTGATTAAAACAAATAAACATATTTATTGTCATTATCATTATTATCATTATTATTATTATTATTATTATTATTATTATTATTATTATTATTATTATTATCATTATTATTATTATTATTATTATTATTATTATTATCATTATTATTATTATTATTATTATTATTATTATACTAGTATACTATTATAATTAGTATACTAATTGTAATTAATTTATTAAAAATAAATAAAATTATTAAATTACATTTAGAGATAAATAATTTACAAACATAAATAATAGATTAAAATAATGACCAAAAATAATTCATTAAAACAAAGAAACATTATATTTATTGTCAATATTATTATAATAATAATTGTAATTAAATTATTAAAATTAAATAAAATTATTATATGACATTTAGAGATAAATAAATTACAAACATAAATAAATAGATTAAAATAGTTCATTAAAAATTATTGATTAAATCAAATAAACATTATTATTATTATTATTGTTGTTGTTATATTATTATTATTATTATTATTATTATTATTATTATTATTATTATTATTATTATTATTATTATTATTATTATTATTATTATTAGCTGTAGGAATAGTAAACATATTGACAATAACAGCCAGATAAATAAAATATCTAAAATAAGATTAAAATAAATAGCTAACAATTAGATTAAAGCCCATTAATTTAGATTAAAATCAGCAGTAATCTAAAACTTTATTAAATTAAATTCTAAAAAAATGTAGTATGCAAAGTTTTACTGGAGTTAAAAAAAACAAAGGACTGCATTAAAACAAACTAATAAATACAAATTTATAAATACACTGTACAAATACTCTGTATGTTTTACTTTAAAAAAATCTATCTATTCATCCATCTATAAATATATATATATATATATATATATATATATATATATATATATATGTGACACCTAAAGGTCTGAAAACCCCTATAGTGAAAACACTATCAAATGTTTATTTACATTGATGAGCCACTCAGACTGAACTTTGATTCATCATGTGATTCAAAGTCCTCCATTTTTATCACCTGTATTATTATTGGGCTTTTCAGTTGTATATCACAAAGGTCAAAGAATAAATAAGGACTTCTGCTATATGAACTTATTCCAGTATCAGTTTATGGCATATGATTATGGCCTGTAAAATATAACAGCACCAAATGCCATCAAAAATTGAATTCAGCTTGGTCACCGTAGCATTTTATGCCAACCACAGCTAAACCATAAATTTAACAGGATTTTTTAACAGTGAAAATAAATGCATTTGAGTAGAGCTCTTTTCCACACATAGATATTAAAGTCAGTCTTCTGCAGCCTTTAATACAGCTCTTAACATCAGATCACAAGGCATATCCATTAAGTAAATAATTACCAATGTCTCAGACTTAATATGCTGTGGTGTTAACGGCAGTTAATGAATCACATCACAAATATAGCAGTGTGAATTTAAAATGTGTTAAAAAAAACAAATCCCAGACAAGCGAGTGAAGATTTAAAAGGAGTCATTTGTGAGAATGCAGATCTCATTATTGTAGACATCCGGTGATCAGTGGATTCGGTATATCACAAAATGTATGCATTTTGACACATTTTCACAAATTAGGACTTGAATGAAATGTGTCAGACTGAACAGAATTGGAGCTGATTCTATTATAGATGTAGATAACACTTGCAATCACTGTTGAGTTGTTTAGTTTGGAGCTTTCTGCTTTTGTGAAGACTTAGTTATTATTAATAAAGCTTATAGTGAAAGCAATAATGATAATAGTACTGAGGCACAGAAGCTTTTTTTTAAGTTTGAAAGCAATCCTAAATTTTGTGTGAATTTTAAAAATTAATAATAAAGAGGATCAAACAATATGACGCACTATCAGAACTTGCTTCATGAATTATAATATACAACGGTCCCATGACCTTCATCAGACATACACACATAGAAAAAACAACATATTTAAAAATGCTAGTCAGTGAACATCATCAATGCGAGCAAATCAAGTGCGAAGTAAAATATAATAATTATAAAGTATAATAATAATATTAATTTATTCATTTTCCTTTGACTTAGTCTATATTTCAGCTACAGTGGAATGAACCGCCAACTATTCCAGCATATGTTTTACACAGTGGATGCCACTCCAGCCAATTTACCTATAGCGCATGTCTTTGGACTGTGGGGGAAACCGGAGCACCCGGAGGAAACTCACACTGGGAGAACATGCAAACTCCACACAGAAATGCCAACTGACCCAGCTGGGACTCAAACCAGCGACCTTCTTGCTATGAGGCGACAATGCTAACCACTGAGCCTCTGTGCCAACTCAATCCTAATTTTTTTTGTGAATTTTCAAAAATGTATAATAAAGAGAATCAAACAATCTCACACACCATCACGGCTTGCTTCATAAATATTTTATTATATACAAGGCATACACACATAGAAAACATAAAAGTCTATATATTTTGTGATTCATGTGTGTTTTCTGTTTATTTACAGATGGGAATTGATTTATGGGACCCTGATCTCTGCTCTGTTGACAAAATTCAACTCTACAGTTTAACAAAAGCATTTATTGACATTTTAGTAGTTTGAAACAATATGTTGTATAAGAAATAATATTACAGTACATAGAAATATGTCTGTGAAATTACAGAAAAAAGTACTAGCAGTTTACCACCAGGTGTTTATACTGTAATTTACAACACCAATACTGACAATACATCACCTCAAACTATTATAAAATGGCAAGACTTTTGTCTTTGAAATAAAAGTCACTTTTTCAAACTTTTCAACATCAAAAGTTGTTAAAGGAAAGATCAAGATCACATAATGCAATTCAAAAGCATAAAAAATTTATCACAAAATACGGAAATTTACTTATTTACAGATATTTGTTTACAGTGTAATACTAAGGAATACTACAGAACTCTGTACTGTATACAATCCTAAATTATGTGAATTTTTACAGTTTATAATAAAATATAACAAAAACAATAATGATAATAGTACTTTGTCATACATGTTTATCAAGTTTGTAACCCTAAATTAGGCGAGTTAAAAAAATAAATAAAATAAATAAATAAAAATAAATAAGTAAATAAAAAGAAATAAATAAATTATATATATATATATATATATATATATATATATATATATATATATATATATATATATATATATATATGGAGTCAATCTTGGGCCATATATACTTGCAAAATAAAAGAAACAAAAAATGAAGTATAGAGCAAAAAATGAATAAATAAATGCAAATCTCCAAAAATTGCAAAGCGAAAATTAAGCTTTAAGAAATAAAAATGAAATTTGGCAATAAAAGAGAAACTGCAACTAAAAATGCAAGCAGTGCAAAACAAAACTAAAATATTTGCAATAAAAAACTATATATGTACATATACATATATATATATATATACATATATTTATATGTATGTATATATATACATATACATACTTTACAAAACCCATCCAGTCAATTGCAATGCTCATTTTGATTTGCTTTTTAGTCAATTGTGAGTTTGCAATGCTGTTTTCACTTTGCACTTCACAGTCTGCCGTAAACACTCAAGTTCCCTTGACTCCGCCCCCTTGTCGAATCAGAGCCACAAGTGAGATGCACAGAAACGTGAAGTGCAAAGTGAAAATAACATTGTAACTTACAGTTGAATATATGCAAAAAAAAAGTTTAGGTTTTTTTTCAGTTCTTTTTTTTTTGTTTACAAATTTCTTTTTTTTTTCTCAATCTTAATTTTCCCTTCGTAGTTCTTTATTTCTGTTAGCAAAACCAAAAAAAATCTCTCAAATTTTGGAAGATTTGCATTTATTCTTTTATTTTGCAAGTATATATGGCCCTAGATTGACTCCATAAATATATAAATATATACATGTTAATAAACAATACAAAAGCCATGATGATAATAGTACCGATGGTGGTAAGGCATCAATGTCTATCAAGTCTGTATGCAATCTTAATTTAAGTGAATTTGAAAATCTCCAGTAGAGGGTGCACACATTATCTTTGGCAAAAAATAAAAAATAAAGCGAACACTGACACTGCAAACACATTGCTCCTATAATCAGGTCTTGCACTTACATACATTTTTCATTGCGCAGGCTTTGTGCAGTAATACACACTTTAAGCAGGCTTTATGGATAATATGTACTGCTTTCTTCGAGCAGCAGGGAGTATTTGAATGCCTTTGAAGACTCGAGAAACTGAAGAAAAGAAAGTGAGGAAGAGAGAAAGAATCAATCTTGTAGTCGCTAAGGACACAAAGAGTGCTCTATGGTCCAGTGAATATTGATGTCATTCTTGTTCAATAGCGAGATCCAGGCTACTTATACAGGATTCAATGTGACCATTCACAGAACAGCAGGACGTCATGATGTAATCTATTAGCCAACTGAAGGAATCGCAGGAATTGACCCATTGTTTCCTCAGTATCAGACTGTAACTCATATGATTGCTGGATTTTCACTGAAATTGTCTTATAGGACGAGGTGTGATCCTTTTTTTGAGACTATAATTACCATTTTACTTCCTCTTGATCACGTGACTTAATTTAAGACGATTCTGTACATATAGCACTAAAAGTGTATTTTTACTGTTATATAATGTAATCCTCACAAGTTTTCCTAAACTTACAAAAATATCTGTAAATTAGCAGTTTTCCATATTTCCCCCATTTATTTATATTTGAATTGCATTATGGGGCCTTGATCTTTCTTCCAACAACTTTTAACCTTGAAAAGTTTGAAAACGGGACTTTTTTAATAGTTTAAAGTGATTTATTGTCTGGGCCGATGTTGTATATTATGGTACAAAAATCTTGTAATAAACTGCCAGTACATTTTCTGTTATTTTACAGACTTATTTATATATTATTTACATTTACATTTAGTCATTTAACAGACGCTTTTATCCAAGGCGACTTACAAGTAAGGACAAGGAAGCAATTTACACAACTATAAGAGCAACAGTGAACAAGTGCTATAGACAAGTTTCAGGTGTGTAAAGTCTAAGAGTCAAAGCATTAGTAATTGTTTGTTTTTTTTGTTTTTTTGAGAGAGAGAGAGGGCACAGTTAGTGGTATAGCCAGAGAGGCAGTTACAGATTAGGAGGGAAAGCAGACTAAATAGTTGAGTTTTTCGTCGTTTCTTGAAGACAGCAAGTGACAAGTGTTCTGATGCAGTTAGGGAGTTCATTCCACAACTGGGCAGATTGAATGTGAGAGTTCAGGAAAGTGATTTCTTCCCTCTTCGGGATGGAACCACGATGCAACGTTTATTCACAGAAAGCAAGTTTCTGGAGGGCACATAAATCTGCAGAAATGGGAGCAGATAAGAAGGAGCAAAGCCAGAGGTCGCTTTGTAAGCAAACATCAGAGCTTTGAATTTGATGCGAGCAGCAACTGGCAGCCAGTGCAAACGGGTGAGTAGCGGAGTGACATGTGTATTTCTTTACATTATATTATTTCAAACTACTAAAATGTCAATAAAAGTCTCTTTGTTCAACTGTAAAATTTAATTTACAACATCAAAGGTCAACAGAGCAAAGATCAACATCCCATAATGCGATTCACAACTGTAAATAAATGGAAAACACTTGCGAATTACAAAATTCTGAAACTGTTAAGTAGCTGATATTTTTTACAGTGTAATTCTTTAACATTTTGTTGTTCCTGTATCGGATTTGCAAGCGATTTCTTTTTGCCTCCTGCAAAGGCTATACACGGAAACCTCAAAATTCCTGTCACTGTGATAATTTTATGTACAGTTGAAGTCAGAAGTATTAGCCCCCCTAAATTTTTAGCCCCCCTGTTTGTCCTCAATTTCTGTTTAACAGAGAGATTTTCTCAACACATTTCTAGACATAATAGTTTTAATAACTCATTTCTAATAACTGATTTATTTTATCTTTGCCATGATGACAGTAAATAATATTTTACTATATATTTAATATATATATATATATATATATATATATATATATATATATATATATATATATATATATATATATATATATATATATATATATATTATATATATATATATATATATATGAAAATGTCTTTGCTCTGTTAAACATCATTTGGGAAATATTTAAAAAAGAAAAAATATTCAAAGGGGGGCTATTAATTCTGTAGATACATTAGTAGTTAAAGTAAGACCCACAAATGTAAGCTTAGCAAAGTCTCAAATCCCACAAAGTCTTTTGGAGCAGAATAAGTCAACTTTGAAATACGTGGCATCTCAAATTCATTTGCAGCACAGTGCCGGCTGCAAATTACATGGCAAACTTCACATTCGGGGGTATAAATGCTATGTTTGGGTTCACAATGGCCTTGCTCACACTGCAGCTAAATTCAGTTGTCAGTTCACCATTCAGTGCTTAAAATCTGGGTAAAGTTTGTCACACAAAAGAGAAATGTATCAGGCTATACTGTAAAAAAAATATCTGTAAATGATCAGTTTTAGTATTTTGTGAATTGATGTTTTTATTCTTCCCCATGACTTTTATGATCATTTTTAATAGTGTAAAGTGATATTTTGTCTCATGATACTAAAACCTTGTAATAAACTGCCAGTACATTTTCTATTATTTCACAGACTTATTTCTATATATAGTTGAAGTCAGAATTATTAGCCCCCCGTTTATTTTTTCCCCAGTTTCTGTTTAACGGAGAGAAGATTTTTTTTTTCAACACATTTCTAAACATAATAGTTTTTATAACTCATTCCTAATAACTGATTTATTTTATCTTTGACATGATGACAGTACATAATATTTTACTGGATATTTTTCAAGACACATCTATACTGCTTAAAGTGACATTTAAAGGCTTAACTAGGTTAATTAGGTTAACTAGGCAGGTTAGGGTAATTAGGCAAGTCAACGATGGTTTGTTCTGTAAATTATCGAAAGCTTAAAGGGGCTAATTTAAAATAGGACCTTAAAATAGATTTAAAAAAAGTTTAAAACTGCTTTTATTCTAGCCGAAATAAAACAAATAACACTTTCTTCAGAAGAAAAAATATTATCAGACATACTGTGAAAAATTTCCTTGCTCTGTTAAACAACATTTGGCAAATATTTAAAAAAGAAAAAAAAATCAAAGGGGGCTAATAATTCTGACTTTAACAGTATATGATTTCCTGTGCATTATATTATTTCGAACGATTAAAATGTCAATAAAAGTCACTTTGTTAAACTGTAGAGTTGAATTTTCAACATCAAATGTCGAGAGAGTATTAACCACCCAGGCATATTTGAATGTAAAAAAAAGCCCAGTAACTAAAATGAGTTATTAAAAGTGAGTCTTAGCTTAATTGTAATTATACAGGCATACTGTACAGCCAACAACACGTGTTAGCACTGCTGTGAGGAAACTTTTTCGTCTTCGATGCAATGCGCGACTCATAGCAACAGCAAACACCATGAGAGTGCAAGCTTAGGTGTGCTTTGAAAAAAGATCAAAGCGGTAAATCTCGCGTTTTTGGATGCAGATTGTGAACGCTCCATGTTTTTTTTTTTTTTTGTATGTATTCTGATAGCTAACAGAATGTAGATTATATTAATGAACTGAGACAGTAACTTAAGATTAAGGAGAATATGACATGCTAATACACAGAACAGCTCAAACATTGATGGAAATCTGTTTAATGGTTTAGCACTGCATATTCCTCCATATTCTTTGTAATATGTTTCAGCAACACATTTCTAACATTTATAATGTGATTATAAACAATTCAAACTTCAAAAACAATTCAATTACAAACTCTTTACCCAGACTTTACAGTGTGTATGTGAAATCAAAAGGTTATTATAAGTACGTTAGCAGGTTTGCTGTTTGTTCAAACTACTTATTTTAACTAAAACAACACAATTCTTGAGTTTTTTTGCGACAACTTAATTGTTTTATGTTCAATCTAATTAAATTTGTAAGTTAATTTAAGTCCTTCATGTTGTCCCAACACAAATTAATTGTGTGGAACCTAGCATTTTTTACAGTGTACTGAATTTTGTACAGCTAAATCAACACAATTCTTGAGGTTATTTTTTTTTGTTGTTGTTTTTGGGGACAGCATTTTTGTTTCATGTTTAATCCACTTAAATTTGTAAAAACAGTTAAGTTAAGCGATTTGTGTTGGGATAATATGAAGAAATTGTGTGGACATGTTTTTTACAGTGTATACACTGTAAAAAATACTGGGTTTCACACAATCGATTTGTGTTGGGACAACATGAATGAAGTCAACTTATTAGTTTTAACAAATGTAAGTGGATTAAACAAAATAATTAAAGTTGCAGCATGTAAGTTTGACACCCAGTGGTTGAACTAGGTGCGCAGGTTGCCAGATTGACGACCAACAAGAGCGAGTCTGACGATCAAGTCTGAAGGCTGATTTAAATAATGGTCTATATAAAAGCCATAGCTTTTTTTCCTAACCAACACCTCGAATTGATGTATTAGAATTGGCTTCTATTTCTCAGGTGAACAACAGAAAACTGACAATGATCATCTCAGGTAAACCTCATGTGCTTTATTCAGTGTTAAATGCTAACAATGTGAGTTTGAATGCCAGTTTACATCACATTTATTGCCATACTACTGAAAACAGCAGCAGATAGTTTACCTCAGATCTTGAAAATAAAATAAATCAACTTAAGAAATGTGAAATAATGCAAACCTAATTCAAATATAAGGGATTCAACATCTACATTTAACAATGTTAAAGAGGTTTAATCTGTATTAATTAGTAATTAACTAATGATTAATTACAATTTCGCAAGTAAATGCACATATTCGGTGCTTTTGAATGGCTGTATTTAAATTTCTGTCGTGTTTCGTCTGGTGCACATAGCTTGTTATTAGGACACGCGCTTACAATGTAACCTGCTCACCTAATGTTTACGTTCATAATATTTATATTATTTGCTAATTAATAACATGTAGAACTCTGAATCTGCGTCTCATTTCGGAGGCTGCTACTGCTACTAGGTCACATTTCGGTCACGAACGCATGCTTTGAGAGCAGTCTGAATGAATGAATGAATAAGTAAATCAATTAAGTAATGAATAAATTAATGAATGAAATACGCAGTTTTCCAACAAGGCAACTTGTGTGCTGAAATATAATTGGTAAAAGTGGCAGTGGGGCAGGTTAAGAACGAAAACAAAAACAGACATTCCGGCACGTAACACACATTTTCATAGCAGAATAACTGACTTCAGCATTGTTTTTCAGATAAACAAGAATGTTCACTTGGCATATTTCTTAAATATCTGCAAGCATATTTTTATGCTTTAGAAGAGTCAAAAACTTACATACAGCACCTTTAAGTTGGCCAAAAAAACTCAAGAATTGTAATGTATCAGTTCATTTTAAATGAGTAGTTTGAACAAACAGCAAACATAATTTTTTTAGAGTGTAGAGTGCTCCAAAACATTCAGAATTCATTCAGAATTTAAAGGATACACACCTCACTTACTGTATGCCAAAACTGATCACTTATTTTAATGACATCATTCTTTTCTGTTCAGTCACATGGTCTCTAGCATTTACAGTGTTTTGTATCAGTTGAAATGGGCGGAACACAAATCATGAGGGCAAAACATAAGGAGAGTCAGAAATCTGTCACCAAAACAAGAATGAAAAAACAAGACTGGACTGACAAGAACTCTGACAATGGTGTCCAAAGACTTGTTATGGTCAGCAATTTTTACTGTGAACAGAGGCGCTGTGTTTTGTTTATGTTTGGAAGGCTGCTTCACAGAGTGTGCTGTTAAAATGTTGCCATGTACTCTTATTAAGAATAAACGTTCTAGTTGATGCAGTTAATAAGGTGCAGGTCACAATATTTTGGGATGTGGCTTATGAGATTTTAAGATAAAGCATTTGGGTTTATGGATATTATGTGCTTGTTCTTATTTGCTGATTTTTTTCTAGGAGATCTGGCAACATTATTGAGTTAAACTGTGCATTCCCTGTGATTTCTTAAAATGCACACACAGAAGAGAGAGACAAATGATATGCATTTAAATGTCATTACCAAATATTTGTTCAGTTCAGGTTTGCACACACTGACAACCACATTTAGCTGCATTATGTGCTGTATGTGGCCAGCTTATGAGAATTTACTGTATATATCATATACATCTGATGTAAATTTAATGTAGCACGATGAAATGTCATTACCCAAAGTATAATATCAAATTCCTGCATGTGCAATAGGTGTAATCCCCCGTGTACATGTATTATTTGTATATGTCATTTGTCAATGTCAAATTTGTATGATTTCCTAATAATCTGTTTCCTGTGTGGGAAGCGACACCATTACTCTCTGCCTCTGATTTACATATGGGTTTTAAACTTAGCTGCCTGTAATTATTTACTTTTACATCCAGCACATTATATGCTTCATAAATATGTTCCGGAAACTTAAGGAAGTTTGTGGTTTACAATATATTGTGAATAAAACGGGCCATTTCTACAGCTTCGTTTCCATAAATGTCTTTAGATTGGGAAAATCTTCAGTTTAGAAATGTATTTATGCAGTATTACAAAGGCTCACACTTTATTTTGATGGTCCGTTTGTTGAATTTAAGGTACATTGCATCTACATGCCAACTAATACTCATTAGATTAAGTAAACTGTTAGGTTGGGGTTAGGGTTGGGGTTAGGGTTAGTGTAAGTTGACATGTCCTTGCAAAGTTTCTTATAGTCAGTTAAATGTCTGTTTAGCAGCAGGATTAACAGATATTAAGCAGACAATCTACTAATACTCAAGTGGACTATCAAAATAAAGTGTTACCGAATAATTTGACTAAAGAGTAAAAACACTTTTAGCTTATCCAAGATGTGTTTGACATTATTTCTCAAGTTGAAATGAAATTAAAGTTTTGGAGGAAGATATCTCAGGATTTTTTCTCCATCTAAAGCAAGTGAATTGAACTCAAGGAAGACTATTTTTGCCCAAATTTCATACATGGGCAGCTTCAAAGGAATCCACATTACCTCCGCTGATATATAACAACAGATTTTGGTCCAGCACTGCAGGGCACAATAAATAACATATAATCTTTCTTGAAAATGACTGATGGTTTAACTAGAAAAGATCCTTACTTATATGTGCATTACTTTGAAAACTATCAAAAATAGCCTCCTTTGAGACACGTTCACTTGCTTTAGAGAAACAGCAATCTACCAACACTCAACACATTTCACCCAAAAATACAAATTCTGTCATTTACTCACTCTTTACTTGTCTTTGACTTGACTTTCTTCTGTTGAATACAAAATATCAGGCCTGTAGCCTTTTGTCAAGTTGCTTACTAAGATCATGAGAAAATTTTGTCAGTCCAAACACACACTACATGTTATTATTTTATTTCATTTTTATGGGGACTTCACCTAGAGGTAGACATATGGTGAAGTTCAATAATGCAATATGTTGTGATAATCAATATGCACAATACTGATAACAATTTTTTTAACTTTTAAAGTGCATTTTAAATATATTCAGGTTGTATTAGTGGTTGTTCATCACAGCACCACATGCTTAAATATTTAATAGGTGATTTATTTTCAAACAAACATTAATATTCAAACATTTTCATATACTGTACTATGGTATGTGAAATAGGCCTTTTGTTCATTAACACATGTTTTATGCTAATAGTAAATATGTATTTATTTATTTTGCACTTTGGCTGTAAAAACACCTATAGCTGTTTCTCTAAACAGGTGCAGGTTAGATTATCTCCAGGTCATAATTTATTTAATTTAAATTAAGTTTGTCTAAAAACAAATAATTTGACCCGTCCAGTTTTTTCTCGAATACGTCTCAGACCACCTTCTGAAGTTGTCAGAGTGATTGGATTTATATCAGATCAGATTAAAATGAATGAAGTGACCAGTGTAAACAGCCTCAAAAACACAGACGTGATGGGATTTGCACCTTTTGTTGTTAAGTGATAGTTGACGGCTGAGGACTGTACTTTGAAGTAAAGCCTATATCGGACAGTTATTTTTAAAAAATTTAATGGCAAAATTAGGGAATAGGAGCTGCAGCTATAAGCTGAGGCGGTCATGAAGGAGTGGTGAGCAGATTCCTGAAAGACCCCAGTGACAGGCAAGTCTCCTCATTGGTCCCGTGGGCCAGCCTGAACACCCACTGGTGACCTATTCATGCCTGCAGCTTCTCCACGAGGGACATCCAGTGTTCTCTAGCCTCCGGTGCCTAGATTGCAGCTCTGCAAAAGAAGTTTGGCCAGAGGAGAAATGGTCGAGCCTGGTTTCTCTCAAGGATTTTTCCTTCACCTTCATCAATTGGTGAAGTTTTGTTCTTTGCCAATGTCGCCAATGGCTTGCTTGGTGTGGGACTTGTGAAGCTGTGTATCGATAGATTTGCTCTTCAGTGTTTGGACTCTCAGCAGTGAAAATAAACCACACTGAACTGAAGTAAACTGAACTTCAACTCTGAAAACTGGTTCACAGTTTCAATTTACTAAAACTTCTATGTTAAGCTGCTTTGACACAATCTACATTGTAAAAGCGCTATATAAATAATGATAAATTGAATTGAATAAATAAAAACTTTGGGGTGAACGATCCCTTCAAATCCCTTTGACCTGGGCTTGAGGACAATTTACATATCAACGCTGATTCACTCAAGAACACAGAATAAACCAGATTAGTGAGTTAATCAGTGGTATAAATACAATAAAATCCATGGACTAGCTTTTATATGCTTACAACAAAAATGTAACTTTTTTTTAAGGTATGTGCCGTCTTTGTGCTTTATATCTTCCTCCTTTCATAGCTGCACCCCCACTGTGCCCTTGTGACTGCTATATTTAATGGAAAACAGCCACAAGGGAGACCACAAGATCACATGTCTACAGTTAAAACAGTTTCTTAAAGTGGCCTTCAACCACATAAGTGATATTAAATCATTCTGCCTTCAAATGAAATGGTAAGGTAGGAGGATGGGGGATGGGCTGGAGAACATGGGTGGTGTATTTGTCACCATGAGATAGGAGCGTGTGATACTCTTGATTGATAACATTTGCTTCTTTCATTAATTTATGCTGGGAAAGCTTGAAACCATGGACTACACACTAAGCAGACATTAGATACATCTATTTAGCAACTTGCAGTGCGGTGGTGCAGTGGGTAGACAGCAAGAAGATCACTGGTTCGAGCCTCGGCTGGGTCAGTTTGCATTTTTGTGTAGAGTTTGCATGTTCTCCTGTGTTTGCGTGGGTTTCCTCCGGGTACTCCGGTTTCCCCCACATGTCCAAAGACATGCGCTATAGGTGAATTGGGTGAGCTAAATTGTCTGTAGTGTATGAGAGTGAATAAAAGTGTATGGGTGTTTCCCAGTGATGGGTTGCAGCTGGAAGGGCATGCACTGCGTAAAACATATGCTGGATAAGTTGGCGGTTTATTCCGCTGTGGCGACCCCTGATTAATAAAGGGAGCCGAAAAGTAAATGAATGATATTCAGCAACTTCATAAAGCAAGTATATGTGGTCAAGAAAATATGCCGATATTCAAGGAGCGAGGAGCATAATGGGGAAGAATGGTGATTTAAAGAGTTATTTTAATAAAATAACATTTTTGTTATTAAGTACTCACCCTCGTGTTGTCCCAAACCGCTGAAACATTTGTTTATTTGTCGAAACATAAAGGAAAGATGTTCTAGGTGAAATCTGAGAGCTCCCTCATCCTCCATAGACAGCAACAATTCAGAGTCATTCAAAGTCCTGAAAAATACCCCAACAAATCTTCTTCAAACCAGACCATATGCTTTCAGTCGTTCATCAGAATATTATCTAGCCACGAAAATACTTTTATACAAGCATAAAACAGAAATAATGACTTTATTCAACAGCTAGTATAGTAACAGGGTTAGTATAGGGCACACTTTCATGTTTTGCACATCTGTCATATTACCTTGGACACTCTTGTGCTTTGTTTCAATCAGAGGAATTTTCACACTGATATCCGGGGTAGGTGGGGTAGGCTTGGTTCTCAAAAATGTCTCCCTGGGCACATTTTCCCAATGAGCCTGTGTTGTGTTTACCCTGCCTCTTTTTAATGGTTGAAACTGCTGATGGTGAAATGGCATGGATGATATTTTATTGACACTTAGGCCCAATCCCAGTTCTACCCCTTAGTCCTTCCCTTTACACCCCTACCCCTTCAGGTGAACATGCAAAATGAGGGGTAGGGTGTTCCAGTTCTCTTTAGCTTGAAAGTGTAGGGCTAAGGGGAAGGGCTAGATACCCCATTGAAATGGAGATTTTTTGGGACCACACTCGAAACCAAGGGGTACAAAAATTTCCCAGAATACACCATATACAACGACAGCATGGCTGCACACGGAAATAAGGAGATGCACAAATTAGTATATTTTGTCATTATTATGAATTTTTACAACAAATAAGCACATGTTTTAATACAATCATAACCGCGTTCATGTTTTACCATCATGCTTAAAAAAAAAAACACTGAATCACTGAATCACTGCTAAATTTTGCTGTTTATAATCCCTAATCAGAATCAGTTTTATTGCCAAGTGTGCTTCACACACACAAGGAATTTGTTTTGGCTACAGAAGCTTCCAGTGTACATAAAGTGACAAGTGACAACACAAAATAATCTGAAAAAATAAAATAATAATAATAAAAAATGATGAACATTAAACAGATGCGGTTAGTCAAGAAACCTGGATGTTGAGTTGTATGTACAGATTGTTATAAATATACAGGTTATAAGGTGCTGTGTACAAGTGCGAATGTAGAAAGTATTGCATTGAATATTGATATAAGGTGCTGTGTACAAGTGCGTATGGGAAAGTATTGCACATATTTATTGCACAGTAGGGGAATATTTAACTGTTCATAAGGTAGACAGCCTGAGGAAAGAAACTTTTCCTGTGTCTGGCTGTTTTTGTGCTTGGTGCTCTGAAGCGCCGACCAGACGGTAACAGTTCGAACAGGTAGTGTGCTGGGTGTGAGGCGTCCAGAGTGATTTTGCGAGCCCTTTTACTCACTCTGGAAGAGTACAGTTCTGGACGTGTAGGAAGGGTTGTGCCAGTGATTCGTTCAGCATTCCGCACTTCAGCAGTCCGCACTCTCAGTCTCAGTCCTAATAACTCCTGTATAGTTATATGTAGCTGTACAACATTCTGTCACTCAATGACACTCGAATAACCTGTCAGAAAAGTCTAGTGGCAGGTAATGAGCTTTTTATAGTGTCTGGTATAATGTTAATGTTGCTTTTGTGTGTTTATTTGCATGTTCTCCCAGTGTTCGTGTACGTTTCCTCCAGGTGCTCCGATTTCCCCCACAGTCCAAAGACATTGCGCTGTAGGTGAATTGAAAAAACTAAATTGTCTGTAGTGTACTGTACCGTGTGTGAATGTGAGAGTGTATGGGTGTTTTCCAGTACTGGGTTGCAGCTAGAAGGGCATCTGCTGTGTAAAACATATGCTGGATAAGTTGGCGGTTCATTCTGCTGTGGCGACCTCTGATAAATACGGGACTAAGATGAGGGAAACTGAATGAATGAATAAAAGCCAAAAGGAGTCCAACCTTGGTACCGCTGGTGTAACTTGATGTGAACGCTGACAACAGGGAGTGCGGATCCAAACGCAGGGTTTATTAGCGGGATGGTCAGGCAAGCAACAGTGAACAAAGGAGCAAACAGATGTATATGGGCAATCCAGAGTCATAGTCAAATAAACAGGCAGATGGTCAAAAGGCAGGCAGCAGACAACATAAAACAAACAAAACAAAGCAAGGTTCAAACACGGAAGGCAAAGCAAGGAAAACGTGTTGTAATGTTCACAGTTCAGTATAACAAGACTCAGCAATGAGAGTCTCAAAGTGAGCCGTATATATGTGTGGTGTAATCAGTCCATAAGCAGCATCAGCTGTGGGAGTGTAATCAATGGAGACTTGGAGCAGGTGTGTGTTGCATGACTGTCCATATACCAACAGATTTGTTGTTCTCCAGCGATCTGCATGGGCTAGATTGCTGGTGACTGACAGCAGGTGAGTGTACAGTAATTGTACTAAATTCTTTATTGAGTGTATAAGAGACTTATTAAGAGACGGCAGTCTGTCAGTAACGGTCTAGTTTGCTTTTTGTTTCATTCTCTCCTGATATCGATGAGTGGTAAACATGATATGATTTATGTTCCTTTATTTATCATGTTACAGTAATCCTGTTTATCATGTTATAGTGATCCTGCTGCGGCACGACCGACTGATATAGTTCATATTGGAGTGTATAGATTGTGAAGGAATGACAGGTGGCTGTTTCCTGCGAATATATCGCCATATTTTATATTCATGTTATTATGAAATGTATGCTAAAATTTATATTTTGTATACAGACAGATTCTGATCTTTTATTTATTTCAGATTAAACCACACCTATTACCACCTCTGTTAATTTGAGAACTGTGAAATACTTGAGGATGTAAAGTGCCACATTCTGAAGAGATAAAACATAAAACAAACATCATCTGTCTCCTGTCACGCTTCTTGCTGGGGCTCCGTAGACTAGCACTACACCCAGATAAAAAGAGTATTACAATCCTTTACAGTAATTGTCATAATTTCAAAAAAACTTTTAACAATAACCTCCTCATTTGCTTTCTGCAAAAAATACAGAACTCTGCAAGGCCAAAAATCAAACACACTTTTATTCAGAGCATTTTTAAACTCCAGAAGCTGAATTCAGTAAAGTGGCAATTGAAAATGCCACTTCAACAACAGACCACTTAGGGAAAAGCGTTCTTTCTGCATTTATATGTATATAAAAGGTGTCATTACTGAGCCATTTACATGAATCTGAAAGTCATTGACAAGCAAGAAAGCCAGCGGGCCGTCAACAGCCAACTTCAACCAGAAAAATGCACACATACCTTTCATACGACTTTTCATTTCACATTTGGATTTCAAACATCATGCATACCCAGTAATAATCAACTCAAGTGAATAATTGCATTGTGACCTTCAGCAGATGCAAGGCCTTTCGGATGTCTTCCAGTGATTAAACTCCAGATTGATTTTGACAGATCTGGATTGTGTGAGTCACGGATGACTGACTTGCACATTTCCGGTCATACGTTCACATAATTTTGACTTTAGCAACCTTATCTGAGAAAAGAACATTGTTTTGCCAGTTCCCTGCTGAGCACCAATAGTTTCGAAGACATGTGTGAAGTATGAATGAATTCAATATTTGGAAATGATCCACAAGTCTACATTATATGAGTTGGCGCAAAGTATTTCATGCCCATAAAGCACAAAGAATCTGTATTTTACGCTCAAGTACCTGCACCTGCACACATTCGCAACACATCAGAAGCAGTTAAGGTTATTTCCAGTAGAGATGGAAATCTCAGATTACTCACAGAAGAGCGATAAAGAATGAACGGATGAACGGCATGAGCAACAGAAGACTGTAATACAAAATCTAACCCAGAACGTAACCGTAAAAACAACTGATGATTATAGATAACCTTTCTCCAGGCTTACGTCTACATGAATTTATGTGTAAGGAAATTCCAGGGGTGTAAAAGATTGCTTCCTCGTGGTATCAGGTAAAAGATCCTACCTAGTGCTGCAGAATATCTTAAATTTCCCATCTGTTTATGCTGTATGAATGTAGGAATGTGAGCATTTTTGTGGTTTGATTCTCAAACAGTCTTAGACAGGAGGGGGTCAATGACTGTCATTAAGAGGCTTGGATGGAGGCCTGTTCCCCACAACCGGCCCGTTCCAGCCGCCCATAGTTTCTCTCCGCATCCAATGGCTTTCCCACATCTGATTTACATAATCAAATAACCCGGTTGCACAGTTTTTCCACACTCAAAACTCTCCGATTGCTCAAATAAACCTTTATTCCATATCCTCAAACTGTTTTTTTTCCCTCACATATCAGTCAAATATACAAGTGGAGCATGTTTTAAAGTCAACTGGCGTTCGCAACTCATTTCGCTTCCACGACCTGACACATTTCCGACTTAAACTGGATGAGAAAAAAGTAAGAGGGTTGAATTTATCTCTTTGGAAATTACAGCTCTGAAAAGGGGATGTTACTGGAATGAGGGCTGGTTTTAAATGTATGAGGATGTGCTGACATCAGCTGAAATTAAAAATATTTTCCAGCAATCTTTCCTTGAAATCTGGAATGTTTAAAATTGTATTATTTGATCATTTAATCTTTTTTATTCAATTAAATTCATGTTTGGGATGACATTCGGTGGGCGGTGCGGTGGCTTCACAGCAAGAAGGTCACTAGTTCAAGCCCTGGCTGGGTCAGTTGGCATTTCTCTGTGGAGTTTGCATGTTCTCCCCGTGTTCATGTGGATTTCCTCCGGGTGCTTCGGTTTCCCCCATTGTCCAAAGA
Organism: Danio aesculapii; assembly: GCF_903798145.1. Lineage (NCBI taxonomy): Eukaryota > Metazoa > Chordata > Actinopteri > Cypriniformes > Danionidae > Danio > Danio aesculapii. Next base: position 38,301,376 of record NC_079452.1, on the reverse strand, counting down.
TATGTTGCTTAGGTGAACTGGGTAAGCAAAATTGTCCATAGTGTATGTGTGTGAATGAGAGTGTGTGAGTGTTTCCCAGTAATGGGTTGCAGCTGGATGGACATCTGTTGCATAAAACATATGCTGGATAAGTTGGCGGTTCATTCCACTGTGGTGACCACTGATTAATAAAAGGACTAAGCTGAAAAGAAAATGAATGAATGAACGAATGAATGAATAAATGACATGCAAAGATATTTGTCCAATAATCCAGGAATAACTCTTTAAAAGGTTAGTTGAAGGGATGGTTTACCCAAAACAAATTAAATGTACTCATTATTTTGTATACAAACATTTGTTAGAAACAAACCATTGAATTTCATAGTAGGAAAAACAAATATGGTTAGCAGTTTTTGTTCAACAGTTTTTTTTTTTAAAAATCAATAAATAAATAAATTAAATTAAAGTTTTGTGACAAGGGATTAAACGATGACATACTTTTATTATTGGTGAACTATCCATCGCATCACAATTACCAGCGATCTAGTCCATACAGATTGCTGGAGAACTGCAAATGTCACCATATGGACTACAAATCCTGTTATGCACCACACACACACACACACCTGTTCCAGTTCTTCTTTGATTACACACACAGCTGGGAGCTGCTCAAGGACTGATTACACAGACTATATCCGCGTCCCAAATAGCATACTTATGCACTATTCTTTGGCATTTTGTAGAATAAATAGTGCGTTGAAGTGTGGAATGTTGGACACTTCACGCACTCAGCGGCTGCAGCTTTGCTCCACAAAGTGGAAGGGGTGAAGCTTTCGGGTGCTCATGTTGAATTACTTTATTTATTTTGGATTGTGAAAGCACAATTCTCCAACAAGAGTGATTATACCGCCTCCTGATGGTGAATGCAGTTATACTCATGGCTGGTATTATTCGATAGTTTGGTCATATATTTCACTAATTTGGCAACCGACAAATGCATCTGGGAAACGATTTGAATTTCCGCTTAGTAAATAAACCATTAGGGTTCCATTTTGGACTACACTACATACATATACTTTGCTGTTGAGAGTGTAAGTGCATACAGTAAGTACATAACTGTAATAATACATAAGTGAAAAGTGTATAGTATGTCATTTTGGAAGCAGCTTATATATACAACACACGCTCACACAGACTTTGCTGAGTCTTGTTTGGTTTACACCCTGTAGCATTTCTAAGCGTCTCTTGTGTCTAGTCTTTCCGTATTCGAATATTGCCTTGTGCTATTGTTTATCCTGCCTGTCTTTGACCATCTGCCTGTTACCTGATGACACTTCCGGATATCTCTGTATGCATCTGTTTGTCCCTGTTTTGACTGCACGTGGATCTTCAACTCCATTGTCCAGCACCTTTACATGACACATCTAAACACAAAACTAATACATTTCTTTTAATTTTAGGCTACATTTAATTTTGTCATCTTTTACTCTCCTTTAACTTGTTCCAAACCAATAAGACTTACATCATCTTTAGAATACAAATTAAGGTATTTTTAATGTCCAATTTTTGCTTCTCCAGAAACTCTGATGGTTCAAAAAGTTTCTAAAGATATCCATATGAATCAAGCGGTTTAATCCAATTTTATATAAAACAAAACACACAATCATTTTATTTACTTTATTTATTTACTTTAAACATTGATCAGCTTATATGAACAACAGCTCAACCACAACTGCTTTACATGCAATCACAAAACTCATTGGTTCATGCACAAAAACAAAGGTGTTGGTGTGACAGTATTATAATCATCTTAAATTGTTGTTGGGTCTCTTGAATTAATATTCACTTTAGATCAATGGTCTCAAACTCAATTCCTGGAGGGCTGCAGCTCTGCATAGTTTAGCTCCAACCAGCTCCAACTCACACCTGTTTAACTGTCTCTAGTGGTGTTGAACACCTTGATTAGTTGGATCAGCTGTGTTTGATTAGGGTTGGATCAAAACTGTGCAGAGCTGCGGCCTTTGAGGAATTGAGTTTGAGACCTATGCTTTAGATGGATTTTTCTTTATGAATTATTTTTATGAATTGTCAGAGTTTAGGGTGATTAGACTTTCAATGGAGAAACAGAAATATATTTGATTTAATTGAATTTTCTTTTGGGGTAAACTCTCCCTTTTAGCAACACTGTTGAGAATCTCTTCAGTCAACGCACCATCATGGTCTTCCAACAAATTCTATAACTGATTCGCTCTAATCCATCACACTTAGAAATTTCCCCAGGTGTAATTCAGAAGGCATGCTGACATTTGACCTAACCATGTGCGCAGATGGTGCACTGCAGAATGCCTTCCAGTCATTGGCCAGGCGCTCCTTCTGGTGCCTCATCTAAAAGTGGGTCAGCAGACTCACTGGTGTTGACCTTCAAGTCTGGGACTGGCAGAGGGTGGCCACAAGACATTTGGAATAATTAAGTTATCTAAATTTGTATTTATAGACTAGGATGGTGGCTAGGTTGTTGAAATTGCTATAATATTTTTTTTTGTTTTGTTTTTTAATCCAAATCTGTTTGTTTAGCGTGTGTTCTACTGGGATATTTGCAATTTTTGCAATTTGCATTTTGAAAATGAACAGTATTTCTATTGCAGAAAAACAATATGTATATTAACATTTTACTTTTTTGCTGAGGTTGTGTAACTTAAGGCTACATATTACATAAAAATATTATTAATAATTTTTATTCTTTGTTGTTTCTTTTATTCTTGTTTATGTAAAGCACTTTGAATTACCACTGTGTACGAAATGTGCTATATAAACTTGCCTTGCCCTATTAAGTCATGAAAAGCCAAATGAGTAATACCTTAAATGTGCTTGAATGGCTACTAAAATAGTGCTACAGTAATCAAGGAAGTTATCATAAACATGGATTACTGTTTCTTGAGTTTTTTAAGTTAGTGTTAGAATAAATTTCAACATCAGATAAAATCAGCAAGTTTGTGAAATTGGACTATACCTTTACTGTTGACCTGTTAGCACATATACCTGCTTGTTAGCAACCACCATTTTCAAGAAAAGTAAAAGTTTTAAAACCCCAATGAAGTATTTTTTTTTTCTGACTAAAGGTAAAATGTTAATTGTTTGTTTTACTTTGTGTGGTAAATTTTACAAGCAAAACACTAACTGTATATAATTCTCTGATAAATGAAAGAACAAAGCTATATGTTATAGACAAAGATATTGCAATAAAGACAAATCAATGAATAAATCATTATGCAAATTTTTGTGGCTACAAGTAACCGGTAATGCTAAAATGCTAAATAATTTCAGGGATTTGGCCTCCATTCCTTCTACCGCACCACATAAATAATAATAATTACTAACAAAAAAAATTTCTGTAACCTTTCTTTTTCAAAGATTTACCTCAACCAACAGTTTTAAAAGCAACCCTGCTGAAAAAAACAGCTTGGTTTTAGCTGGTTGACCAGCCTGGTTTTAGAGGGGTTTTGGCCATTTTTAGCCTTGTCTTAGCTGGTCAGACTGGAAGATGACCAGCTAAAACCAGCTAAGTCCAGCTTAAACCAGGCTGATCAAGCTGGTTTTAGCTGGTCATTTTCCAGCCTGCACTCTCAGAAATAAAGGTACAGGAGCTGTCACTGGGGCAGTACCTTTTTAAAAGGTACATTTTTGTACCTGAAGGGTCCATAATGGTACCTCAAAGGTACTTTTTAGGTACATTTGGACACTGATATGCACCTTAGAGGTACCACTGTGGACCCTTTGGGTACAAATATGTATCTTTTGAAAAGGTACTGCCCCAGTGACAGCTCCTGTACCTTTATTTCTGAGAGTGTGACCAGCTAAGACCAAGCTGGATATCGCTGGAAACCAGCCTGGAAATTGCCAAAATCCCTCAAAAACCAGGCTGGTCAACCAGTTAAAACAACCAACCAGCTTAGGCTGGTTTAAGCTGTTTTTTGTCAGCAGGGAAAAAAATACATATTTATGCAAATGAGGCTACAAGTAACCGCTAATGCTAAAAAGCTAAATCATTTCAGGGTTTTGGCCTCCAAAAATATGTCATCCCTTCTGCCGCGCACTATAAATAGTAATAATTACTAACAAAATACTTTTTGTAAGCTTGTCTGATAAACAAATTGATAAAGACGTGTGTCATAGTCCAAGCATCATTAAATTAATAGATATTAAAGTCATAAATCTTTGTGCAAATGATTGTGGCTAAAATTATGTCTACTGCCTTAACTTACAGTAATCAAATAGCTGTTAATTGGGGATGACATGAATCAATAAAAGGGTGTTAACAGCGAAACAAATAACTCTGCTAGCCAAATAACTTTATAACTAGCCTTTTTTTGATGATTGACAGCTTTGGAGGCTGCTCTTCAACAAGGATCAATCAAACCTTCCCATCAATCATGAAGCATATTGTGGCTTTGGCAACCTTTGAACTGTCGTTGACAACATGACAGACTCTGCGGCAGAGGTATGCGAGATGTTTCTCGACTCAAACCTCTTTTGATGAAGGTTTTTACAACCAGCAGCAGAGCAGCGCTGGTTTTGATGAGCAGCATGCCATCATAAAGCCAAGACTCATGTGATGAGAATCCCAGCAGATTGAAGCTAATGTGTCTGGCAGAGGATCCACATGGAAAGCTGAATCATCCAGTAGACCACAGACAGAGCATTCAGCCGTACTACTGCTTTATGTACAACACACTCACGCACACACACACGCACACACACGCACGCACGCACGCACACACACACACACACGCACGCACACACACACACACACACACACACACACACCTGACAGTGAATCATATGAGGGTGCTTTCTGTTTGGACGAGCTATACAGGGAATTATAGCAACAATGAAAGAAAAGAAAAGTGCAAAATGGGCTGAGATGTCATCTTTTATCACTCTGATGTCATTTACATCATCTTTCTTTTTTTAATATGAACTACATAAACAAATACTTGTTTGGTCACACTTTATTTTGATGGTCTGTTAGTTGAATTTAAGTTACATTGCATCTACATGCCAGCTAATTCTCATTAGATTAGAAGTAGACTGTTAGGTTGGGGTAAGAGTTGGGGTTGGGGTTAGGGTTAAGTTGGGTAAGTTGACTTGTACTTGCCAAGTTTCTTATAGTCAGTTAAATGCAGTGGTGGAAAGTGTAGTAAAAAAATCATACTCAAGTAAAAGTACCATTACTTGCCCAAAAATGTAGTGCAAGTTTAGAGTTAAAATGTCTGTTGTAATTATTACTCAAAGTCTGAGTAAAAGTAGTGCTTTTAAAAGTACTCAAGAGTGGTGAGCATTACAATGTGAAAAGTCAATGCGTTTACATGCAGTTTGTGTAAACGTAACATTCTGTAGTGCATTTAGTGATCATCCTATATTCGTTCGTTCCTTCCAACCTTCCTTCCTTCCTTCCTTCATTAATTCATTCATTCATTCGTTTATTCGTTCCTTCCTTAATTCATTTGTTCCTTTCTTGTTCAGTCCTTCCTTGAATCCTTCCTTCATTAATTTGGTCCTTCCTTCCTTCATTAGTTTGGTCCTTCCTTCCTTCATTAGTTCGGTCCTTCCTTCATTTGGCCCTTAATTCCATTCTTTATTTGTTCCATTTAGTGATTGTTTAATGCTGTGTTCACACCAGAAGTGGAACGCGTGTATAAATCGCACTATTAACGCATAAATAGCGCTTCAAAGTCCGCTTCATTTGTGCGTAAAATCCAGTTCATTCGCGCGTCAAATCCACTTCAGAACAGACGCGGATTCGCGTCATGGGCAGGGCTTCTATCTGTCCGGTGACTGTAGCTTTGTTGTTAAATGGCTAACATGTATTTTATTGAGAAAATAACTGTGTTTATGTAGTTTATGAAAGCTGAAAAACAGCGTCGATACGTTTAGGACTGTGTCTGAGTCCACTAGATCCTTTCAGAGGTGCATCCAGCTCTGTGAGCTCATAAAGTCCTCGAGATACTTAACCTGGATGATGGAGGCTTTCAGCGGTACTTCTGACTGAGCCGAGCCCAGTTTGATGAACTGTTGTCAGTGTTGGCTGGAGGACTTCCCCCGGGATGCCAACAACAGGTGCCACGTCACAATTACGCCCCCACAAGAGCAAGTTCCTGATTGGTTAACGCGGCGCAAATGCCCGCTGAAGTTCAGATTTTCGAACGGAGCGTCTTGCGCGATTTGCGTGTTAAGCGCGTCAAACACGAAAAACGCTCAAGCTGCAGGATGTCTATTCACGCGTTTGCATTGACTTAACATGTAAAACCAGCCTGATCTCACGAGAAAATGTAAGTATTTTACGTTTTGACAGTTTAGTGGCTAATTCGTATGAGTTCAGTCGTACGAAATGGTACGATTTTAAAAAGGAGGCGTGGCACCTAACCCCGACCCTAAACCCAACCGTCATTGGAGGATGAGCAAATCCTACTAAATTGTATGAATTAGATCGTACGAATTCGTACGAAATAGCCACTAAAAAAAAGTTACGAATTGCCGTGAGATTGTGTTGGTAAAACACTCGCGCTTGACGCGTCTCCCGCATCTGGTGTGAAAACAGCATAAGGCTGTTTATTGATTTCAGTTATCATACAGTCGACATCCTTCACCCAGTCTCTGGGTCATTGCGTGTGCAGATTCTGGACATCTTCTTGGACATTTTAATGCTTCCAAAAGGTTTGCTGCATTTATAAAGCGCCTATGTCTTGAGGTTGTTCATTATGATGCGATTTACATTTTATGTATGATTTGATTGGATGGGAATCACAGGATTAATTTTTCTACTTTAGCCAATCCCCATAGACAAGAAATAACAAAGTAGTGACTGCAGGTTGAAGAAAAATAGTGGAGTAAAAGTAGCGATACAGCACTAAAAATGTTTTCAAGGGAAAGTAAAAGTACACATTTGTAAAACTACTTCGCAAATTACAATTCCTGAGAAAAACTACTCAATTACAGTAATTTGAGTATTTGTCATTTATTATTTTACACCACTGGTTAAATGTCTGTTGAAGGAGCAGTATCAACAGATATGAAGCAGTCTACAAATACTTAAATGTACCATCAAAATAAAGTGTTACCCTGTTATATGTTTTTTGGTTCCTCAAAGAACCTTTGAGCAAAAATCTATGTGTCATCTGAATTTTTTTTTTAAAATGACCCTTTTTTGTTTTACTTTCACTGTGTGTGTAACTTCAAGAATTTCAATTTTATGGAAAAGTATATGTTCTTTGATTGCCTTTAAAGTGAAATAACTCAACAAAAACATAGGAGGCTGTTAAAAATGCTACTTTTAGCTGGCCATTTCAGACTTTACTCAACTCTTCACTTTAAAGAACTTTTTGTGTTTCTGTGGATTTTAAAGGTTCCACTTGGAACCATCAAAGTGTGCATTTTAGTCAGAAACCATAGGAAACCACATCTAAACCACATCTTCTGTACTTTGCACTTTGTTATGAATGTGACTATGAATAATGTTCTTTAAAATAGCTTTCCACAAGAAACAGACTACACATCTTCCAGGATTCCTAATTCTTTTTGAGACTAAAACCCTTTCAAACATAATTATAATTAAGTCATTATAATTATAACATATTATATAATTATTGTATGATTATTATATAATTATAACATTATATAATATACTTATGTAATATAATAACATTACATAATATATATATATATATATATATATATATATATATATATATATATATATATATATATATATATATATATATATATATATATATATATAGTATTCTATACAAAATATTTAGAATAAACCTGACTCCAACTAGTAGTAATATAATTGTACAGAAATATTATGATATATTTTCTTTAATAAATCCAAGCAAAAATAGTGCGCTGTACAATTGTTCTGAAGCCATTTTGTGACAAAATAAATTGTGGTATCTTTATCGCAATCTGTGGTTGAATCATACACCAAAGCAAAATTATTTAGATTTCATCACCTTAGAATTATAAGATTTTATCTGACATTTTTGTCAAAATTGAGTTATTGACATATTAAATTGACTTATTATTGACTTATTATTGACTTATTAAATGACAACTTATTTACATTATGGGATGGTTTTTTTTGGGAAGTTGTTTACATTTGAAGACTTTTTATTTATAAAACAAATGTTACACACATACTGTTTGCTTTGTGGAATGCAAAAACTTTGAAGCTCAATATCTGAAAATCATTCAGAACGCAAATAGAACTTTATAATTCCAAGGTGACGGTTTGGGGATAATTCAATCAATCAATAAAAAAGCTAATAATTTACAATACAGGCACTTTGATAACCATATTTTATGTAATCAAGTCCTTAAAAATTTTTTTATAAAAAGTTGAATAACCCCTACTTTGAGTGTCTAGTAAAGAATTTTTGTTTGTCCTTAGTTACATTGTTGCGAGTGCAAAAAATGACTAAATAAATAGTCTTTTTTTGAGTAGATGGCTAAAGGAGTTTTTAAAGGGCAAAAAGAGTGATGCATTATGCATTGGAGTGAATGTAGGTGAGCATGGAATGAACTTTCCTGGGTATAGAGGTCGGGGAAAAGAAACAGCAGGTGTTGGCAGGTAATGGCGTGTTACTGTGAACACAGACTTGAAATTAACCAGCCTGTGACGCTAAAGCGACTTACAATGAAGTGCACAAATCACATGAACGGCAATTATCTGTCAAGGAAATAACTATTAACTTGATTTGTGTGCTTTATTTTGAGTCACTTTGGTCTGAAAGCATCTGCTAAGAACATAAAATAAACTCACGCTGACTTTGCTGTATATTTATAGAAAGAGAGAGATTGGTGCCTAACATTATGATATTCAGAAAACACATCAAGACAAACATATCGACACAACACTGTTGCCCGAAATACAGTATAAGAAATGTTCAACTTTACAATTGTTTTCATTTTTAATGAAATATTTTAAGTTAAGGGCAACGCAGTGGCGCAGTAGGTAGTGCTGTCGCCTCACAGCAAGAAGGTCGCTGGTTTGAGCCTCAGCTGGGACAGTGTGGAGTTTGCATGTTCTCCCTGTGTTTGCGTGGGTTTCCTCCGGGTGCTCTGGTTTCCCCCACAGTCCAAAGACACGTGGTACAGGTGAATTGGGTAGGCTAAATTATCCGTAATGTATGTGTGTGTGAATAAGTGTGTATGTGTTTCCCAGTGATGGATTGCAGCTGGAAGGGCATCCGCTGCATAAAACAAATGCTGGATAAGTTGGTAGTTCATTCCACTGTGGCGACCCCAGGTTAATAAAAAGACTAAGCCGAAAAGAAAATGAGTGTATGAATGAATTTTAAGTTAATGCAGCATTCAACACCTCTGCAGAGACTCCCAGAATTGCCTTAAGTAGCGCAAGTTCTAGTCCAATTACATTAAAGGGGTGGTCCAGAGTGCATTTTTAAGGGTTGGTTGTGTTTATAAGATGCAAAGCAACTTGTGCTCATGCTTCATTTGTAAAAAAAACAAACATGTTATGTTATCATATATCTTACTTTGATTATATATAGCTACTTACTAAACATGAAAACTTCATATTTCCTAGTTCCCCAGAAAGCTCGCTCTCAAGAGGCTCTGATTGGTCAGCTAACATAATGTGCTGTGATTCACGGATCAGCTTCACGTCACCAGAAAATGGTCATGCCCCTTTTGCGCTGTGTATATATTGTCAGTCAGAGTAGCTGTTTGCCGTTTTAGTTTCAGCCTGAATCAGAGAGAAAATGACAATGACACAGCTGAATCAAACACAATCTCATGGCAATTCGTTACTTTTTGATTTAGTGGCTAATTCGTATGAATTCGTACGATCTAATTTGTACAATTTAGTACGATTTGCTCATCCCCCAATGATGGTTGGGTTTAGGGGTGGGGTTGAGTGCCATGCCTCCTTTTTAAAATCATACAATTTCTTACGACTGAACTCGTACGAATTCTTACGAATTAGCCACTAAACTGACAATATGCACATGACCTTGCAGCTGTAACCCAGTACTGGGAAACATACATACACACTCATTCACACACATATACTAAGGCCAATTTACTTTATTCAATTCACCTATAGCGCATGTCTTTGGACTGTGAGGGAAATCAAAGCACCCGGAGGAAACCCACGCAAACACTGGGAGAACATGCAAACTCCACACAGAAACGCCAGCTGACCCAGCAGGGACTCGAACCAGTGACCTTTTTGCTGTGAGGCGACAGTGCTGACCACTGAGCCACTGCGTTGTTGTTTATTAGTTCAATTATGTTACACAGTAAGTATGTAATCCAAACGAGTAGAAATTCTTTTGTGCAATCACAACACATAAATCTTATTTGTTAGGCCTAAATATTTTTTGGAGCGCATGCAGTGCTAAATTCAGTGTTCATCCATTAGATCTGTAATAATTACTTGATTTTGAAAAGTTTGTAATTCATTTGTGGCACACCGTCAGACATGTAGAAGGCAAGAAAACTGTCTGAATTGTAATGAGTCCAGTCCTGAATACTAATGCGAGGAGTGACTCTGTTTTCTGCTGCAAGGCACCAACAATAGAACTGGCCCAGTTTACTGACTGCTGATTTACCACTGAGTGTGCGGACAAAATATACTCGCTCTCTCCTTACACTCTTTTTTCTACCTCCCTATAGTTTTTCAGTTTCAATATAAAGATATAATGATTTTTTTATTATATATGACAGATTTTCTTACAAAGAATTGTGATGAAATACTGTCAAACGTTGTTATGAATAGCATGAGAAATAATTACAGCTTTCATAAGACAGAGTTTCAGACATGTTAATGCTCAGCTGTGTACTTTTGGTTGGAAACTTGCATGCAGAGCTTGATTGCTATGACAACCACTGATGCATAGGCACTGTATTGAAATGCTCCATAAATATTTCCATATACAGAGAGATTTATACATGCGTTACCAGAGGCAAAGCAGCAAATGTAGGACTCTGGGTAGATTTTAGAGGTGATTTATTAATGTTTTTTCTGTCTTTTATAACAATAAAAGGATGTAACTATAGAATTCATAGATAAGAGACCACATGCATGACAATTATAAGTTTTTGAGCATTTATGATTTATAGACATGAGCTTGAGTAAAATGTAATTTTTAATTTATTATTTAAAGTACAGATGACATTTATTCAAATTAAAGTTATTCAAATTAAGTTATTTAAAGCACTATATACAGGGACAATGAAACTGAAACACTGGCCAATTTAGCGTTGGATTTTTTTTAGCAGGCTAAATTTAATGAGCCTGCTGGCCAATCTTCATTGATTGCGCGTCTGAAGCTTTAATTAGCAGAGTAATAGCAGAGTTTTGCCTAAAATATTGCAATGCACAAAGCATTATGGGTTTCACATTAGAGTTCAAATGAAGAAAAATTGTTAGTGCATGTCTCGATGGTGCATCTGTGACCAAGACAGCAAGTATTTATGATGTATCCAGAGCCACGGTATGCAGGGTAATGTCAGCATCATACCACCAAGAAGGATAAACCACATCCATCAGGAGTAACAGTGGACACAAGAGGAAGCTGTTTAAAAGGGGTGTCCAGATGCTAACCTAGATTGTCTCCAAAAACATAAAACCACAGCCGCCCAATTTAACGCAGAATTAAACGTGCACCTCAACTCTCCTGTTTCCAACAAAGCTCCATAGGCTCAATAAACATGGCCGGGCTGCTATAGTCAAACCTTTGGTCACTCATACCAATACCAAATGTTGGTTTTAATGGTACCAGCAGTGAAAATCTTGGACTGTGGGCAATGTGAAACATGTATTATTCTCTGATGATTCCACCTTCGCTATCTTTCCCATATCCGGGAGAGTTATGGTGAGGAGAAGCCCCGAAGAAGCATACCACTCAAACTGTTGCATACCCAGAGTGAAATATGGAGTGGATCAGTGATGGATTGGGCTGCAATCTCATGGCATTCCCTAGGCACAATACTTGTGCTAGATTGTTGCGTCACTGCCAAGCACAACCAAACCATTCTAGAGGACCATGTGCTCCCAATGATTCAAACATTGTATCCTGACTGTGGTGCCGTGTATCAGGATGATAATGCACTGATACACAAGGCATGACTGGTGATACAGCAGCTAGCTCCCTGCAATTCTTACATGGTTGCCCACTGAAGCTTAGCAGAGCTGCGACCACATGGTAAAGCTAGGTTGCTGCCAGAAGAGGTGTTTGTGAGAACAGTAGGGGCACTCAACCTGTGGTCTGTGTGGGTCCTAATGCCCCAGTATAATGAAGGGGACTTTATCCTGCTCATGCTTCTTACCGAAAGGGAGGATACAGCTGTTTATTTCAAGTAACTTTATGAGAACCACTCATCACAGTCAAAAAAAAATTAATCATGATGAAGTTTATGAACTTATCAGTTAAAAGATATGAATATGGTGTAAATATATCTAGTTGCAGAAAGAGCCAGTTCCAATTAGTTCAATTTTAGTAGAATTGTTTACTTAATATTTGAGGGCAATGTTGGAGCCAGACCCTGGCTGCAGATGCAATCTGAGCTGCGCCCAATGCTTTTGATTGTGCTCACCAAACCCCACCCCTAACCCTACCCCTCACAGTGACGTCACTAGCTCCATTGAGTGCATTGTGTCTGACATTGCATCTCTGAGTGATGCAATCTCAGCTTGCATCCTAAAGGCTGCATCCAGTTACTACTGCAATGTTGACACAGCTCCATACTCGAGACAATAGATGAATTAATAAGAAGCATTTAAGACACATTGGATTTATTGATATTATTAAATAAACCTTGTTCTTGATTGTATTGTTTATGTTTATCTAACAAATATCACTCACAATGTTTATTAGCTCATTCATTTTCCTTCTGCTTGGTCCCTTTATTCATCTGTGAATTCACTGTGGTGCCGTGTATCAGGATGATAATGCACTGATACACAAGGCATGACTGGTGATCCAGCAGCTAGCTCCCTGCAATTCTTACATGGTTGCCCACTGAAGCTTAGCAGAGCTCCGACCACGTGGTAAAGCTAGGTTGCTGCCAGAAGCCTCCTAACCATCCCCGTATCATTAAAGGCTTCATCATTCATTTGATGTGTAGTGTGCAATCTGGTGCACACTGCACACTGGTGGTGGATGAGGAGATTCCCCCCAAAAATGTGTAAAGTGCCTTAAGTGTCCAGAAATATATAAATGCAAGAAATTATTATTACTATTTTGACTATTGATCTCCCATGGCCTAATTGTTTGGAGAAATACCATGCCTTTTTTCATTTACAGTATATAGAATGTGGTGCCATAACTGCTTACAATTTTAACACATTATTTTTCCATAACCAATTACGTTAACTTTATAGCATAATAAATCCACTGCATATAACAGCCTAGTCATCTTAATACACTACGTGGCTAACAATGCATTTAGCCAGCCAAAAAAGAAAAAAGATGGAAATACATTATGTCAGTCTGGCTCAAAAATGTTTTATCCGAGTCATGAAACATAAAAGAATCCAACTGTGGCCTGCATTCTTTCTCTCCACGCAAAAAAATAAAACTCAAGGCACCACATGGACAATGTCCACCGCTCCAGAAGAGCTGCTTTTTTTTTTTTGCACCGCTTGAGGTGCTTTAATTACATCCCACTGGTTACAGCTCTGTCTGAGATTATAGGAACGCCTTGCTCTCAGTATTGAGTCTGCGAAGTGATCTGTTTGTGTGCTGCAGGCTTTTATCTGGACGCCGGTTCGACACAGTAGGCATATCAGCATAACACAGACTGAGACAGATGTACAACGTGGGAGAAAAAAAAAATATTTAGATTGGTCAAACTGATTGATAATATTTTGACAGCCATCCAAAACAGTCTCTTTTTCCATAACCCAAAGCCATGTCTGTTTCCACTCAGCCGGACTAAAACATAAAGACCACTTTGAATTCTATACGGTAAACATCTTCTGAAATATGCTTTTAGGTTACGTGGTGTTTGGGTTGCCACACAAACTATGCACACTGTCCCCCACAAGTTACATTTCTATGGTTACTTTAGAGTCAAATATTGCTTATTCTGACCACACCTTTTGATAAGGAACCAGTTTCAAGTCATTTACAAAAAGCCGCACACACATAAACAAAGCTGACCATCGCGCTGTCGGACATGATATTCTGGATATACTGGCAAAACACACCAAACTGTCAAACGTTATCTTTGTCTCATATATAAACAGCTGGCAATGAGAAACAGGATGGAAAAGCATTGGTTATCTGTGTGTTAGAAGGACAAACAGCAGACCTGAGCTGGAAATGGGTTTTCCATTGAGAGGTTGTCCAGTTAGCTCACAGGTCATGCAATGTCAAATAGGAACATTTAACATTTTTATACAAAATATTCTCTGCAACTGGCTATCCATAGAGAATGTACTCAAATGTGACTTCATCTTAATTTAGTCATCTTAATGCTCAATTCATATGAGGTTGACTTTATGGGGAGATTCACATGTCTTTGCATCTAAAATTATAAGACGCAACACTCACTCACAAAGTTGACTAAGCCAATATTTTAACTGATAATATTATTATTTCAGGGCGGCACAGTGGCGCAGTGGGTAGCGCTGTCACCTCACAGAACGAAGGTCACTAGTTCGAGCGTAGGCTGGGTCAGTAGGCATTAATATAATATAATATAATATAATATAATATAATATAATATAATATAATATAATATAATATAATATAATATAATATAATATAATATAATATAATATAATATAAGGCATCACGGTGGCGCAGTGGGTAGCACGATCGCCTCACAGCAAGAAGGTCGCTGGTTCAAGCCTCTGTGTGGAGTTTGCATGTTCTCCCCGTGTTGGCGTGGGTTTCCTTCAGGTGCGTGGTTTTCCCCACATATCCAAAGACATGCGCTATAGGTGAATTGGATAAGCTAAATTGTGCATAGTGAATGAGAGTGTATGGGTGTTTCCCAGGCATGGGTTGCAGATTGAATGGCATCCTCTGCGTAAAACATATGCTAGATAAGTTGGCAGTTCATTCACTGTGGCGACCCCTGATTGATAAAGGGACTACGCCAAAAAGAAAATGAATAAATGATTTATTATTTCAGATACAGGTCAGAGAAAACTATTTCTCAATATTCCGGGCTGAACCACCATACATCTTTTTTTGTATCCTTTAGGAGGGGTCAAATGTTAATTAAGTTGATTAATCCCACCCCAAACCTCCCTATTTGGACAATTTTGGACACAGCTAAGATATTACATAGAGCTGACATGAATAAATTAACTCTGGTTTCAGTTTTTTAAATAATAATAAAAAAACATTAGGTAAAAAAAAAATAAATCAAAACAGCATTGAGAAACTGGATTTTTTTGTACACACACACACAAAAAAAGTTACATACCAAAATACTACACCTAACCTTTATCGAGACACTATAGTTTCAGTAATTTCAATTCAACTAAATGTATACCGACTGTAAAATACCCCTTAACATTTAACATTTAAAATATGACCTTAAAATTAATAATGTGAACATATGAAAAAACAAGAACAAAACAATACACTGCCATCTCTCCTTGTTTTTAATATCCTCTCGTATCCTCTCCATTTTTATAAATAATAAGTAAGGGCTAAATGCTGTGTGTTGTGCACAGTTTTCAGATATTTTCTCTTTATAATACACAAGACTGTGCGTCACTAAGAACTAAGAGAAGTCTTAAAACATCCTAAATGGATTCCTGCTGAGGCTGAATGGATAATATCGCTTCAGTAAGTGGTAATTGAGACAACTTCATGTACATTATTTCAGCCTCTACAGCATAGCGAGTTTTCAGTATGAAGGCCTGTTGTACGACTTAAAAATGAGGCTGAAAAACACTGACATAACTGAACTGAGCACTCTCTCTACACACAGTTAAATTCTCTTCATCTCACACAGTTGCACACGCACACTAGGCATGAAACATAAACACAGAAATTGTCTTCTAATGAGACAGTTTAAGCAGTAGCAAAACAAAATCTCAGACAGCATCACAAGAGCCAGCTTATAAAGCCCTGGTGGCCCGGCATCACAACTCTGGGCCTCAGTCCCAGATAGCACAAATGCTGTAAAAGAAACAACCTTTTTAATGTTATAAAAAGGTTGTGATTATCTTTTTTTATTTATTGTTTTAATTTTTAAGAATAAAACAAGATTAACATTTCAATGAGACATTAACATTTTATCTAAACATAATAAATGCAATATATTAATTCATAGTTGAGAATACTATTCAGATTTAAACGGAGAATATTAAATAGAAAAATAAAATATATTTAAAAAATATGTTTCCTCATATATATATATACAGCACAGTTTTCTGGAAACTTGAGGAAATTGTAATGAGTCAGGTTGACAACAGAGGTGCGGTTGGGATGGCTGACGTAAAACTGATGTTTTTACACAGTGTCGAGATCCCGAAGCGCAAGTGTTTCGAAAAACTGCACCGAAGCATGATCCAAAACACCCTGGTCATGTGACTAAGGTGATTCGAAACATCCAGGTCACGTGACTAAGGTGATTCGAAACGACCAGGTCACATGACTAAAGTGTTTCAAAACACTAGGTCATGTGATTGAAGAGATTCAAATAATCAGTCCTTTCAGAAGTGTTTGACTGACAGGGTCTGAAAAAAGCTCTATCTCATGTATTCTAGTGGACTGTGCGTGTGCAAAGAGTAACTGTGCTGCAAATGGCCTGAGTTTGAATGCCGACTTGTACAAATACTCTAAAATTATGACTTGATGTATTTTAATAATGCTACTTTTTTATGACCAAAACAAGACAAATTTATTTACAAAATGTTTGTTCGGATTTCAGACCAATGTTAAAACAAAACATGTTACAAGAACAGAGCATTTAAAAATGAATATCTATAGCTTCATCACCCTGGATTCGAACCCACAATCTCTGCATGTTAGTCTGAAACTGTCACTTGGAACCTCAACACTACAATATGGGGTTTAATACCTCAATTTTCTTAACTGTTTCTTAGCTGGAGCTGTTCCAGAGCAATACATAAAATATGACTGCTACAGTAGGTGTCACTTTAGAGATGGGTTTTGAAACGTTTTGAAGCGTCGACACATTTGCTTCGACTGTTTCAGTGTTCCATGAAGCCTCGCTTTACCCCCCACTATCGTCAGGCAGGCAAAGGTCAAAAGGGACAGAAAAGAGCATGTGGGTAATGCAAAGCGAGGTCAAATAAACAGGCAAATGGTCAGGACAGTCTGCAAAACAATGGAAACAATAAACAGAACACAGGGTCAAAACACAGCAAGGCTAAACAAGTAAACTGCTTTGAATGGTTCACTTATAGTTTACAAGATTCAAAAAAGTGTGTGAGAATATGAGGTGCATAAATAGTCCAAGGATTGAGTCAATTGTAAGCTTCAGCTGTGTGTTTGCCTCTGAATGGTTGTCAGCTGTGACAGGAATGATGAGTGCAAAGACTTCCAGGAGTTGTAGTTCATATCAGTCATAAATGTGTAGTTCTCCAGCGATCTGAAACTGCTAGATCGCTGGTGATCATAACAGAAATATTATTTCTGAATTTGCCCTGTATTCGATCTGTATTGCTCTCCTGCAATTTTTTAATTTTACATATTTCCCAAGTGCTGTTTAACAGAGAGGATTTTTTCATATTTTCAAACATAGCTTTAGTAACTATTTTCACTAATTGTTTTTTTTTTGTCTTTGTCATGGTGACAGTACATAATACTTTACTAGATATTTTGCAACACATTATTCAGCTTAAAGTGCAATTAAAGGCTTAACTGGGTTAATTAGATTAAATAGGCAAGTCTGGTTAATTAGGCAATTCATTGGACAACAACATAGACAATCAAAAAATTATATTAATTATTTATAATATTAAAGGGCTAATAATATTGACCTTAAATAAATTATACGAATCCTATAAAATTAAATACTATTATTATGGTCACACTTTACAATAAGGTTTATTAGTTAATGCATTTACTAACATAAACAAACAAAGAACAATACATTTACTACAGTATTTGTTCATGTTAGTTAGTGTTAGTTAATGAAAATACAGTTGTTCATTGTTATTTCATGTTAACTCATGGTGCATCAGCTATTATTAACAAGCATGGACTTGGATGTTAGTAATGCATTAGTAAATGTTCAATTATGATTAATAAATGCTGTACAAGTGTTGGTCATGATTAGTTCATGTTAGTAAATGCATTAACTAATGAACCTTATTGTAAAGTGTTGCCATAATTAAAAAAATAAATAATAATAATAATAATAATAATAATAATAATAATAATAATAATAATAATAATAATAATAATAATAAACCAATGGGAAACCATCTGTTGGAGAAAGTTTAAAATATAATAAAAAGTTCACAGGAGGGCTAATAGTCAGTGGTGGAAAGAGTACTGCAAAATCAAGTAAAAGTACAATTACTGAATATAGTGCAAGTAAAGTAAATTTGTTGTAAAAATGACTCAAAGCAAGAGTAAAAAGTAGACCTTTCAAAAGTACTCAAGAGTAGTGAGTATTACGCTGTAATTTGTGGATGTGTGTAAACATAACATTCTGTAGTGCATTCAGTTATTGCCCAACAGGCATATAACGTTATAAGATGTTAATATTAGGTTAGATTTAGGTCCTGATGTCAGGTGACCAAAATTTAATGTCTAGTCAGAGTCTGAGGACATTATTTTGATCACTAATAACATCAAATGATGCTGATATTTAGTTGATTTTAGGTTGCGTTAGAAAGTGCCAAAAATTCAACGTCAAGCCAACATCTTAAACCAATGTCATATTGACATCAAAATCTGACATTTATTCCTCAGGTATGTGTAACAGGTATGAATATTATAATTCACTTTATATATAGAATTACACAAAATATGTATTTTACCTTACATGTTTATAAAGTATACCTGAAGTGTTTGTTATTGTGTGCGTCTTCACCTTTAAATTTCTAAGGGAGCTTAAGTTGTTTAATTTCCTGTTTTGCACCTGCTTCTTCCCTTTCTGCACTGACTGCACTTGAGAGAGGTGGGTGTCTGCTAAGCTTTAATTAATATTAAATCATCTTTACCTTAGAAATCACTTTTGAAGCTAGTTTTCATGTTTAAATAATATTTATACCTTTATTTTTAACATCTATTTTATTATTTTTGTGTTTTCCCTTAAATTGAGGTTTTGATTTATTTTTGTCTAACTGAAGCATGTGAATGCTAAATGCGTTGCACTTTTCCTTTAACAGAGAAAAGTTGTAAGGGCGAAGACACACTGTAAAAGCTGTGCTTTTTGTTTATATCAGGTATGTTTTGTCACTTTGAAGTTTATATTATTTGGAGTTTTATTCTTGCTCTCTCCGTCACCCTTTCTGCACTGACTGCACATGGGAGAGAGAAAAGTTGTAAGGGCTAAGACACATTGTAAAAGCTGTGCTTTTTGTTTATATCAGGAGTGATTAAAGAGCCGTCACAACTGCTGATATCCGTCTGGTTAGTCCTACATAAAAAAAGAAAGCACAACGCAGAACCGGTTACATATGGCAACCAAAATCCAATGTCTTTTAAATGTCATATTGGTAATGTCCACATAACGTCAAGCTGTTACATCATTAGACATTGATATTTGGTTGATTTTAGGTTGGACATTGACGTCAGCCTGATGTTGAGTTCTGACGTCAAACCAACTTTCATTTTCAAAGAAAACGCAGCATCCCCACATGGCCATGTCTTGAGGTAGTTTATTAAGATGCAATTTACCTTCTACTGTATGTGCATTTAATAGGACAGGAATCACAGGACTTATTTTCCAAATCCCCATAGACAAGAAATAATAAAGTAGTGACTGCAGATTGAAGGAAAATAGTGGAGTAAAAGTAGCAATACAGCACTAAAATGTACTCAAGGGAAAGTAAAAGTACCTATTTTTAATACTACTTAGTAAATAATAATTTCTGAGAAAAACTACTCAATTACAGTAATTTGAGTGTTTGTCATTTGTTACTGTACACCACTGCTAATAGTTTTGCCTTTAACTGCACGCAAATGATAAAAACATTTATTTAAAAATTAAAAAAGCATTATAGGAAATTTGATAAAGTAAAAAAAAAAGGTAAAAGGCATAAATAGTAACAAAAAATGTTAGACGAAAATCCTAAACGACAGCTAGGTGCTGCCCAAATGTGCAACTGTAACCAAAACACAACATTATAAAATGCTCTAAAAACATTTCTTGCTTGCTTCAGTGAAACGTGTGTGTGCCAAAAATTTACAATTCAAATTCAATTAGGCTTCATATTGTCAGCAGGCTAACATCCTGGTCACTCTTTTCCACAAGTCAACAAAAAATGATTCACTAACCATCATATGAACAGCTTCCCAAGGCTAAAAATTTTGAATCAGCTTCTTATATTTATCTTTTCCCATATAACACTTATGGGAAATGATGTTTATTTACTGAGTGACACATAAGGGCACAAGGAAAACAGCCCGGCTCTGTTTATATGTACATGTGGCCTTGTGTGAGGTGAGCACGCAACAGCCCGACAACAGGACGCAACAGCACTGTTTGCCTTAAAAAGTCCACGCACACATCTTGAATTGCTTAATCTCATCAGTGCAGTTTTATTTGTGTTGCGGTGGGCTCTGAAGTGGTGGGCTTCCTGGCTCCTGCCTGTTCCACCCATACATAATAAAGGGCAGCCAGATGAGGACAGAGGTTGCCAGAGTCCAATTAGAGTGCCGTTCATTATGGTGGATCTGGAGGCCCTCACTGCGATTAACTACTGATTAAGAAGCACATCTACCGACCGCCACGCTTCACTTTCCACTTCACATCAAATGTTGAATATTGTGACATATTTTCTGCAACCTACACTGAACAAAATGATTCACTGGATTTACTAACATTTTAAGGTAATTGGATGCAAACAATTTACATGGGCTAAATTTAAACAAACAAATTATGGTCAACTTAATTTGTTTCATTGTATGAGCTGCCTCTCTATACATACATATATTAATTATACTCTTTTGCTTGGCTTACTGTATAAAGTTGTGGTAACTAAAAGAAAATAAGTTATGAGAACTAGAAAAATGTAATTGCGGCAACAAAACAAATAAGTAGTGGTAACTAGAAAAATTAAGTTGCCCTAACTAGAAAAAAAATTGTGGTAACTAGAAAAATGAGGTTGCCGTAACTAGAAAAAAAGTCACACTAACTAGATAAACTAAGTTATGGGAACTAGAGATATTAAGTTATAAGAACAAAACAAATTTGTTGCAAAAATTAAGTTGCAGTAACTAGAAAATAATTTGCAATAACTAGAATTTTTTAGTTGAAGTAACTATGAAAAATTCTGCATTAACTAGACAAATTAAGTTATAAGAACTAGAAAAATTAAGTTGCAGTAACTAGAAAAATTAAGTTGCGGTAACCAGAAAAAATATGATAACTAGAAAAATTTGGTTGCAGTAACTAGAAAAAATATATTATGACAACTAGAAAAATGAAGTTGCAGTAACTAGAAAAATTTAACTTTAGTAACTAGAAAATAATTTGCAAAAACTAGAAATTTTTATTTGAATTAACAAGAAAAAAAATCTGCATTAACTAGACAAATAAAGTTATGATAAATAAAAAAATTAAGTTGCAGTAACAAGAAAAATTAGGTTGCAGTAACTAGAAAAAAAATATTATGACAAGTAGAACAATTAAGTTGCAGTAACTATAGAAAATAATTTGCAATAACTAGAAATGTTTATTTGAATCAACTAGAAAAAAATTCTGCATTAAATAGACAAATAAAGGTATGATAACTAATAAATTGAGTTGCAGTAACTAGAATAATTAGGTTGCAGTAACTAGAAAAAAAAATATTATAACAACTAAAAAAATTAAGTTGCAGTAACTCGAAAATAGGGGCGACGCAGTGGTGCAGTAGGTAGTGCTGTCACCTCACAGCAAGAAGGTCGCTGGTTCAAACCTCGGCTGGGTCAGTTGGCGTATCTGTGTGGAGTTTGCATGTTCTCCCGTCATTCGCATGGGTTTCCTCCGGGTGCTCCGGTTTCCCCAACAGTCCAAAGACATGCGGTACAGGTGAATTGGGAAGGCTAAATTGTCTGTAGTGTATGAGTAAGTGTGTATGGATGTTTACCAGAGATGGGTTGAGGCTGGAAGGGCATCCGCTGCGTAAAAACGTGGCGGATAAGTTGGCGGTTCATTCTGCTGTGGTGACCCCAGATTGATGGAGGCACTAAGCCGAAAAGAAAATGAATGAATGAATAACTAGAAAATAATTTACAATAACTAGACATTTTAATTTGAATTAACTAGAAAAAAAATTCTGCATTAAGTAGACAAATAATGTTATGATAACTAAAAATTAAGCTTTAGTAACTAGAAAAACAACAAAATTAACAGAAAAAACTAAACAAAACTAAATTAAACTAAATTAAACAATAAAAAGAACACAACTAGAAACAAAACGAAACATAAAACAGAATAGGACAGAACAAAAAGAATACAAAAGCAAAACAAAAATTTAAGAACAAAACAAAAACAGAAAAAAAACCAGTGTAAAACGAACAATGGCAGGCATTTGAAAGGTCTGCCTACGTGACACTACTACCAGCACAGCACTTCCATCTTTCACAGCAGACCTGTTTATTAGTACAGATCCAGCAGCCAACAGCGTGTCCTCCCACCTATTGTGCTCTGAGAGCTTCTTCAGAGCCGGTGATTACCATGAGGCCCAGCATACAATACATCTGCCGGCCGTATCAAGACACAAGCATGCGGCTCTCATCCCACACGTTCACATTACAAAGCCACTGTTGATCTGCAATACATTTCACGACATCTGGAGCCAATCTTGGCGCTCTGACATACGAGCCGCTCTCAGGCACTGACCTGACTGTCATCCGTGTGCTCAGCCTTTGTGTTTTATATCACTCCTAATGCATAGAGGAAAAGATTTAGCGCAGAGGCAGAATGTAAGAGAAGAGCGTGCATGGAGATAAGAGACACTTCTCCCTAAAGGAGTGATTCTGGTAAGGTAATGAGCTGGTGAGATCAAATATGCCAAAACCATGAGTTATGCTGGTTTGTAACAGGTAGGGGGCTGTGATTTGTGTTTGTAACCTGAAAAGGTGACTTTTGCATGGGCTGTCAATGAAAAATGAACACTCGTGATCTGTCATTCTGTCACTGACACTTGGTAAACTCTTGATAAAGCACTCTAATATTCTATATTATTTTTTCTGCTTAATAAAAAAAAACAACGATAAATAATAGAAAAATGTATCTGAAAATCTAATGCATCTCCAAATACAACAAGATATGAACTTTTTATTATAGTATTATTTATTTTCTAAAATACAATTATTACTATTATTATTGTTATTAATATTATTATTATTATTATTAATTTTTTTATTAGTTATAGTATTTTCGATTTATATCATGCCAGTTAATGTATACCAGGACAGGACATGATATTCTCAAATAAAATTGAAACTGAAATAAATAAATAAATAAACAAACAAACAAATAAATAAATAAATATAATAATAATAAAAAAAAATTAAATTAAATTAAATTAAATATTAAATTAAATTAAATTAAATTAAATTAAACAAATAATAAGCGACGCGGTGGCACAGCGAATTTAGTTTTACCCTGAGGAAACCCACACCAACTCAAGGAGAACATGCAAACTCCACACAGAAATGCCAACTGGCTCAGCCAGGACTCGAACTAGCGACCTACTTGCTGTGAGGCTAACCACTGAGTCCAATAATGTATCATTGTAAGGAATGGTATTTTAACTACAGCAGTTCGAACTGTAGTTTTGCAGAGTGACTAAAATGTTATCAGTATGATGGTGAAAATCTGTACATTTCTTGCCAAACCATCCTTCTGTAATCTTATACCAAAAACAGAAATAAGGGCAGGATTAATAGCTAAAAATGTGGGAGAGCGCCGCTATTATGGGATTGTTTTGTATTGCAACATGGAGCAATTAAGTGTTGATGTTAAATCAAAAGTAATTCACAAATACTTGAAAATGAAATGATTTCATGACAATAATTCTCTGTGGTTACAACTGAATTATATAAAATACCTGTATAAAATGATTGAAAATGAAATAATGAAAACCATGACACAAATTGTAACCAGTTTAAATGTAAAATAAAGTTAGCTAAAAGAAAGAAGAGACAGGGGGAGGGAAAGAGAGAGACAAAGAGGGTAGGCCCTGAAGATAGAGACTTCAGATAGCAGTAGAGTCAGAGGAGGTCAGGAGAGGAGAGAGTCAGCATGGACCTTCTTGGTAAAAAAGACATGTTTTGCCATATAAACAAATGCATATGATAATTTTTCATTCCTCCATCATATTACATAAAACTTTATAAAAACTACACTTATTTTCTTTTTAAATACTACATAAACTAACAAATACAACTCTTGTTCTTGGTCAAAGTCTTGGTCTTAAGTCAAAATCCTTCTCTGTTGATGCCAGTTTGACGGCTTCAGCCACAATATTCATAAACCACATGCCTCTTACTGTTGGTTTACTATGAGAGAATGATGCGCATAAATAAACTCAGCTACCTAATCAGTATTCTGTTTCAGTTGGAAGTACGTCAGCATTCTGAAATAAACTCCTCAGCAACTTAATATAATATAATGTAATGTAATGTAATATAATATAATGTAATATAGGGCGTTATGGTGGCGCAGTGGGTAGCACGATCGCCTCACAGCAAGAAAGATCGCTAGGTGAATTGGGTAAGCTAAATTGTCCGTAGAGTATGTGTGTGAATTGGGGTGTATGGGTGTTTCCCAGTACTGGGTTGCAGCTGGAAGGGCATCTGCTGCGAAAAACAAATTATGTGCATGAATCGGAGGATAATTATGCTGGATAATTTGTCGGTTAATTCTGCTATGGCGACACCAGATAAATAAAGGGACTAAACCAAAAAGAAAATGAATATAATATAATATAATATAATATAATATAATATAATATAATATAATATAATATAATATAATATAATATAATATAATATAATAATATATACTACAGTATACTTACAGGAAAATCCCACTGAGCAACTGTCATTGAGATGAACGAGAACACTTCCAGATCTTTCTCTGGGTATTATAGACTTTCTCATGACAAAATGATAAATGGATCTGACCAAAACATCAGGGAGGTTGCTATAAGAGCTTAAATAGTGCTGCTTCTCCCATTAAACGACCAATTGTTCACATCTTCAGGGAGAGATTAGTGTAAGTATCTATTCAAAATAACTGCTGGGAACAAAATGTGTGTGTGTGTGTGTGTGTGTGTGTGTGTGTGTGTGTGTGTGTGTGTGTGTGTGTGTGTGTGTGTGTGTGTGTGTGCGTGTGTGTGTGTGTCTAGATTCCCAGAAAAATCTCAAATACATCCATTCACATCTGTTTGAGTGGGACCGTTACGGAGATAATAATATGACTAAACTATCTGAATTTGAATTGTACATTTGGATTATTGACAAGTGTCATTTAACAAAACTAAATATTATATGCCATTTAAAATAGTTTTGAATTAATCTTATTAACTTATTGATTATTGTTATTTAAATATAGAACACTTTTATTTTGAATACATTTTTAATGAACTATGTCCCTTTTTACAAGATGTCACTACAGTATGTAAGTGAAGTTTTTCATCTAAAAATACCCCACATATACGTTTTCAAAACTCGCTGAAACGGTCCCTTTTAGGCTTAGATGCAAATTGGGTAATTTTGGTGACTGTTGCTTTAAATTCAAATGAGATTGTGCGCTTTTCAAAAAAGGGCGGAGCTACAAATGCCTATGCATCAGCATAGTGGTAGATTCAAAACAGCACTAATGTTATCTCCGTGAAAAACTGAAAATGTGAAAAGAAGTGTCTCAGAGGAAGGCAGTTTATAAACTAATTAACAGTATGTAAACATTCAGGATGCGCACACAGTGAGGTTGCAGAAGAAAAAAAAAACGGGAGCGCTAGCATTTACAGCGAGGGAGTGACATCCGATGTGGTACAGAGTTTGTTGTTGTCTTAGAAATAAGTTATATTGATTACATATAATACATATTATTTACATAATGCTTTTAGTGTAATATAAGAGCTTGTCACTCAGTGATAAGCACAGTGATTCTGCAAAATTAATGTTAAAGGAGTGGCGCTCGTCTGACAGGTCCATTTGCAATAGTACCCTCCCCATGGATATTGGATAAGACGAAATGGCCAAGCATCCAGCCCTCATCTCATTAAATAAAAGTGTTTTTACAAGAGAGAAGTTAAAGGCCTACAACTCTTTGGATGCCTACAGTTTTGTTCTGTGTGGTCATGTGCAAGAAATAATGTTCCCGGGTTTCCAGATTCAAAACTTTGTAGTACTAAAAATCGAGGTTCTGCCTAGCCAAAGACAATGAAAGAAGACGGAGCTATACAAGGCCTGGGTAATCGTCAACAAGCAAAACAACTGTATTTTGACAGCGAACTGCACCTGTACGGCAGGGTATGTAAACTTACATATTTACATTTCATTCTAAGCACTCAGTGTCCAGCGTTTAACTCACCTTATTTACCTGTTTTTGCTGAAAAACTCCCTTTTAGCCAAAGACGTCTGCGGTTGGCATTAAAAGCAGTGTGGTGTACGGTAAAAGTTAAGTTTTCTATTTTTGGATTTTCGAATTTGGCATCCTACAGCACAACACAACATGTTTGCTATTACAACCGGTCTTTTTTTGCAACCGGGAACCCGTGTGACATCATGTGTGACCTGGGCTTGTAATTCCTCTATAGAAAAAGGCAGTCTCTAACAGTGTTCATTTATCCTAAAACTCCACATTTATAATCCTCTTAGTTGCTGACATTATCTTCAGCAGGTGAAAACTCCAATGGCGGACGGCTGCTTCTCACTCAGGATTGTTTATGCTAATGAGGGAGAGATTGTCACTTATGGGAGCGGCTTTCCCCCTCTGATGACACGTTCAAAAGGAGAATGTTAATCAAAGTGTTTCTGCAGACTGTGATTACAAAAAACACAACACATAGTATTGATGAATGCTTACCATTAGAGGCTGGCAATATTCAAACAACTGTATTTTTGCATAATAGGTCCTCTTTAAGGTAGATGTTTTTTTTCAAACCACAGATATTTCCAGACTGCAGCTTGTAAAAAATACAGTTTCAAGCTTTCTTGAAGAAATTCAGAACATTAAATTCAACTTTCTAAAATCCAAGATGCAGCAATTTAGATAGCAAATTTCAGGTAGAGCAGAAAGTAGGTCAGAGGTTATTTACAGGGAAGATTTCAATGTCAATGTCAATGTCCTGTTTCAATGTCCAAGCCTTCAATATTCATCATTATTCTGCTATATAATGAATTGACCAAAGCAGGGCTTGCAAAATAAGCACCTGTCAACCAATATCAGTGGGTGGGGAAAACCACACTGCTATGTCACTCTATGGTGGGCCTCAAAACTATTTTAAATGGCATATAATATTCAGTTCAAGGGCGTAGGTTTGCTCTTGATATTGGTGTGGACCTAAGAATCGCCACCCCCCATTCTGAATTAAATTATAGGTGGACAGATTTCTACAGTCAGGGGATTTATAAAATAATAGTTTAGTTAAAAACTAGTCAATAATTCAAATGTACACAATTAAAATAGTTTAGTCATTTTTATTAGCTTCAAAGACCATCCTCATCAGCGCATGAGCTTGGGTAATACAGGCCCAATATTAAATGCAAGTGATGAGAGAAAGAACAAAAGCAGATTTTTGACAATGGCTAGCCAATGTTCAGAAAATGAGTCCTCAGCCTGATTCATTCTCAACCCTCGGGTGATATTTGTGAATAAGATCCATCCTCACTCGCCTCACCCTGCTTTCAATTTACACAAGCTTCAGAGATATAGAGACTGATGTGAAATGCTGGACAAATTAGTCCTCGGAAAGAAGATGCTCTCAGGCTATACACTTGTGATTGATTTGGCTCTTATACCTTCACAAAAGATCTATTAAGATGTGTAGTCTGATAATTAGCCAGCACAGGATATTGCTCCATTTGAAGGTTGTTTCTGCGATGGTTAATGTATGAAAAGGCTCTAGGGAACTGTGAACCAGAGATTAGCTCTCCTTATCTCCTTTAGGACGACACACTGCCGCATGCAAACACAACCTGTAGTTGTGTTATCTGTGGAGGAGATATAATACATACATTTAAATAATTTATAGAGGTCACATAAAGAGTCAGAGAGTTTTAAAATGCTTCTCCTTTTTACAATTTTATAATAGTTTGGACTGCTGTCATATTCCAAAATTGTAGTTGTATTTGTTGTTTTCCTTAAAAAGTGTCACAAAAAAAATTACAAAACTTTGTTCACATTTTGGACAGTGAAAATTCCGTTATTTCTGCAAAAATAAATTAAATATAATATAGTGTACAAAAGCAGAAAACATGTACTTGTGCTTTGTAAGGAGGACATATAATACATACATTTAAATAATTTATAAGAGTCACAGAAAGAGTCAGAGAGTTTTAAAATGAATGTCTGGAGTACAACTTAATATATTAAGCGAATATTATATTATATGTAGTTGTGTCATCTGTGAAGGATTGTTGCGTTTTTGTTGATATAAGCATAGCATTCGCTGCGCTAGATAAGTTGTGACGCTGTGGCGGATTAATAAAATGTACTAAGCTGGAAAAAAAATGAATGGATGAATGAATGATATGTGAAAATTTAGATGGTACAAATTAAAAAAAAAAATTAAATGTCTCTAATTTTGATATCTACTGATTAGATTTTAATTACAAAAATAAAAATAAATATTACCCACAATTTAAAATAGAAAATATACACTATAAATAAAATAATAAAGTACATCAAAATAAAATAAGTTTAACTATTTTATTAACATACAATGTTTCACGTTATTAAAGTTCTAAATAATATATAAAGTTCAAGAGTTCTTGATAATATTAGCAGGTTTGGCATGCTGTCCCTGGAGGAAAACCTGAGCTCAGAGATTATTGAGCCCAGGACTCCTGCCTGGTCAATGAGCATGTAAGGGGGTACGAGATCAAGTAGTTCTTAAGAGCTCCCCTGGTAAAGGAGGAAAAGGGGGAAATGGGGTGGAAGGAGGGATTCTTCAAAAAACAATAATCAAAAATATAAGGGAGTAATGCTAGACAAACTATTTAAAGTGAGTCTGGAATAATCTGATTGGCTTGCTAATGATTACAGATGAGAAACCAGCCGTTATCAATCATATCACGAACTCCTTTCGAAATTAGTTTGTGAAACTTCACTTCAAAACAAGTCTGAAATCAGCAAAAAAAATCATCTAAATATAAACAGTTCCATAAAATAAAAAAAACATCTGCAATGAAAATACTGAACACAGTATTCACAAAAAACAACCACCTTTCACCACAACAGGAACTGAGCCACACACCCTGCATCATATAATTTCAAAACACACACTCCACATCTGATAAGACCTCTTAAAAAATAAAACCCCCTGAGAAATGCGGCTGTTCTGTGATTTAGAGCAATTCACTATATTACACAGCCAAAGTGTTCCTTTTGCCCTATTCAGTGGAGCCCAAGACCTCTCTGGGTGAATTGAGAATATACGATCAACATTAATAAGCAGAGGGAGTCTTGATTTTCTCCCAGCAGGACCGAGCAAACCCAGAGTTTAGGTAGTAAGTGTTTATGAAGCATGCACACAGACACGGAAACCCTCCTCTTTTTTCATAAAGCTGGATTTCTCAGAGGTCTAAACTTTGGCAGAAGGGATTAAAAAGAACATAAAAAGTTGCTAAATCACGGCACGTTTGGGAGTCAGTAGACACAGTGCAGGCTCTGAACTCCAGCTCAAAGAACTGTCATGGGACATTAGATATAATTAACTCCAGCCCACTGCCACCACCAATCAATACATCTCAGCGTTTTTTTTCCAAAAGAAATGTGTAAAATTAGATTTGCGGCGGAGCCAAAAACACACTCAGAAACCTATATTGTGCAATATAATGTTTGAACTGTGAGACAAGTTGAGGATGTAAATAAACTAACCATACAGTTGAAGTCAGAATTATTAGCCTCCTTTTGAAATCTTTTTTTAATTATTTCCCAAATGATGTTAAACAGAGCAAGGAAATTTTCACAGTATGTCTGATAATATTTTTTCTTCTGGAGAAAGTCTTATTTGTCTTATTTCAGCTAAAATAAAAGCAGTTTTTAATATTTTGAACACCATTTTATGGTCAAAATTATTAGCCCCTTTAAGCTATATTTTTTCTGATAGTCTACAGAACAAACCATCAATATACAGTAACTTGCCTAATTACCCTAACCTGAATAGTTAACCTAATTTACCTAGTTAAGCCTTTAAATGTCACTTTAAACTGTATAGAAGTATCTTGAAAAATATCTGGTAAAATATTATGTACTGTCATCATGGCAAAGATAAAATAAATCAGTTATTAGAAATGAGTTATTAAAACTATTATGTTTAGAAATGTGTTGAAGAAAATCGTCTCTCAGTTAAACATAAATTGGGGAAAAAATAAACAGGGGGGCTAATAATTCTGACTCCAACTGTTTAGTCATAACAATGTTTAATTAATAAAATTAAATCTCCCTTTAGCACATCTTTGCTTAATAAAAAGCATCAGTCAGTAGGTTAAAAAAATGGCTGGAAGTGCACAGTTCTTTTTTAAACTCCAAACTGTGTATTTGTCTATGTCAGCAAACCTTTTTCGTGAGGACTTTCATTAAATTTTCTAATAAACAGCCATTATAAGTGGTAAACACAAACATAAGGTTTCGATCCAGGCTCGCTGGAATAATGTGACTTTATTGTTCATTCAAAAGCACAGATCGACAAAAGCGCTCAAAGTCAGGTTAAAAGAAAAGATGAAATGGCATAGTTGCACCAGCAAATGCATTTTATCACACTTTTTTGTAGTCACTCTTTTTTTCAGTGTTTTTATGGTAAAAGCTATTTTAAAATATTTTAAAATAATAATTAATCTTTTAGCACTAATCTTTTTTTTTTAATTTCTTGAACTGCCACAATGCATATATTGTTATAAAATACCGTTTTTATAAAATGTGCTAGTCATTATTTGTTTCTGGAAATATAAAAATATACATTCTAGCCACTACCAACATATTTCAAAATAAATACATTAACAAGTGTAATTAAATATGCTCAAATATTCATTAAAAGATGTGTTTTTAAGTTACCTTTACTTATATTAAGTTAGTTAGTATGGTTACAACTTAATTCTTTAAGTTATACATATTTTAACTTGTTATTTTAAGTCTATTTGATGTAAGTTGACATGACTTGTAAAGTTCATTTAATTCAACTTAATTTAAGACGGCGGTTCATTCCACTGTAGCGAATCCTGATTAATAAAGGGACTAAGCCGAAATGAAAATGAACGAATGAATGAATTTAACACAACATTTTCTTGTAGTGTAATAAACACAAAACATTTGCATGTAAATACGGGAAAAGAAAATTTGATTTAACATTATTCTCTCTCTATCTCTTTCTACGCTTTAAAAATATCTGTAAATTTGCAGTTTTCCTCATTTTAAGATTTATGCATTTATTTTTTTATCCATCCCCCCTCCATCCCTCCACCTCTGTTGATTTAAGCTTTTACTAATTGCATTATGGGACGTTGATCTTTTTTCCAACAACTTTTAACCTTGAAAAGTTTGAAAAAAGTGAGTTTTATTAACATTTAATAGGTTAAAATGATACACTGACTGTGTCGGTGTTGTATATTACAATACAAAATCCTTGTAATAAACTGCCAATACAGTTTCTGTTATTTTACGGACCTATTTATATATTATTTCTTTACATTATATTATTTTAAACTACTAAAATATCAATAAGTCAATTTGTTAAACTGTAGGGTTGAATTTTCAACATCAAAAAGTCAACAGAGCAGAGATCAACATCCTATAATGCAATTCACAACCGTAAATAAATGGAAAACACTTGAAAAAAAAAAAATCACAAAATACGGAAACCATTAATTAACAGATATATTTTACAGTGTATCCATTGGCAAAACAGAGGGTTAAGACATTTTCAGTTGTTTTAAAAACAGAACAAAAGCTTGATTCATGCGATTTCTTTAAAATCTTAGAGCAACTTTAGCCAATATACATTAAGAACCCCATATTCGCCTGATTCCAACCGGTAGATGATGCATGAGGCCAACAATTGGAAATACTTCAGTACTGTCACTTCTTACCCAAACTTAACTTGCATAAATATATTTTCTAAAAGAAAGATCTGAGCTGAGACAGATGATAAAAATAGCTTAAAGTCCTTTTAACGTTTTTTCCTCTTGAATGAAATGAAATATATTTTTTTTCTTTCACCCAAAATCCATCCTCAGTCTTGAATTTTATTTTGTTTTGGACTCATTTTCTTTTATTCAGTGTATTTTGAGTTGCCTTCTCTGTGAAACATGTATTATGTGATTTTGTACTGTGAATTTGCACTGTGAAAAAATTATTAACAGTTTCTGTATTAAGTGATTCACAAGTCTTTTCAGTTTATTTACGGCTGTGAATTGGATTATGGGACATTGATCTCTGCTCTGTCGGCTTTTGATGATGAAAATTCAACTCTTTTATTGATATTTTAGTAGCTTGAAATAATATAACGTATAAGAAATAATATATATAGAAATAAGTCTGTAAAAATAACAGAAAATATAATAAAAAAGTCACTTTTTCCAACTTTTCAAGGGTAAAATTTATTGGATAAAAGATCAAGGTCCCATAATGCAATTAAAAAGCATAAATAAACAGGGAAAAAACATGAATCACAAATACAGAAAACTGCTAATTTACAGATATTTTTACAGTGTGGCTACAACAAGGGATCTTATAGGAACCAGCATAATTAAGACCTTAATCTGCAATGCCTTAACAAGCTGACTACATGGGTATCTCACTAACTTTCTTTCATGTCACTGATTTTTGTCTTTGAGATTACAGGTTCCAAATCATACAGAAAAAAAGAGATCCTTCACCATTAAAATAACAAGAATTATATATAATCATTTGATTGGTCACAATTTGATGAGAACCTGAAGTATGAGGTGACGTGGAAAAAAAAAAACATTGATCCATTTAGGCGGAAGTGACAAACTACAAGCCTTACATGTTTATAACAGTTTTATATCTTCTAAACGTGAACTTTGTCATTGTGTTGGAGCACTTTAGCTTATAGATGTCCTAAAAACTAACATCTAAAAAACTTTATTTTAATTTCCTGGGTCCTTTAAAGTCTTTTTTTGAACAGGCCTTTTGTGCTGGACTGGGTCAGAATACTATTAGTGTGAATCATAAATGACCTTGAGGTAAAGGTGTAAACAAGTTTTTTTACACGTTTTACACCCTTTTTCATCTGAACTTTAATAATAAAGGTCTCCTCATGTATAATTCATGGCAAAAGGATATCCAGAACTACCTCGTTTTTCAACCCAAAGTGTTTAAAAAGGCCAGAGGAAAAATACAATTCACGAGGTATAATCGTATTTGAAGCCCTGTGAATTATCTTCACTGCTTTTTTTCATAATTTACTAAGGGCCAGAGGGTCTGCTTAGATGAGCTAAGCGCTTAAATGCTACAATAGATCTCCATGCATCACTATAAAAAAATAAATTATCTCCTGTGAGAAAGATTTCAAAGTTTTTTCAGACACTTTATGCATCAGGTTTTTGGATTATCTTCGCTTAGTGTATGAGAGGAGAATATATTAATGCTTGTTTCTGCAGTGGAATAAAAAAAAATTCAACTTTTGGGGGGATTTTAAGATATAGGGTTAAAATTTATAACAGCTTACACCAGTACAAATACTGTTTTGAGGTTGTAACATTAGCATCTGGAATTTGGGAATAAATTCAGAAAAAAAATCTGAGAAAAATGTCACTCAATTGCAAGGTTATAATTTCAGAGATACGACAGACACAACAATCTTTTACTGCTTGTTCAAACTGTTATTTCATATGAGTTGAACCAACACAGTTCTTAATTGTTTTATGTTCGATCAACTTCAATTTGTCAAAATGATTAATGCGGAGTTCAGACTGCAGACTACGGAGTTCACCAACAGGTTTTGAGAAATCTCCGACAAATGCCTGAAATCACAGGCAAATCGGTGTTTGTTCATGTGAGTAACAATCACAGCATGAACTATCAAGAAGATTATCTGAAAGACTCGCTGATGAGTCGCCCACACCCCTGAGATATTTGGTATGCTATATTTGGTATCTGTTGGCAATTCTATGTGAAATGTGTTCTGACTGAAAATAACATTGGTGATTACCTACAGCCAATGAGAAAGCAGCATCCAGGCCAGTGGGAAGTTGGAGACCACAATATAAACAAGCAAAAAGACTTCTTTTAGGTCTATGTGGACCCAAGAAATTTGGCAGGAGCATCTGTTTCTGTTTGACGTGTCATCCGAGTAAATTCCACAACCGGGTTGAAAAAGAAAAAAGTTGGAGAGAAATTGCTCTTCAAAAGCCATTGCTCTTCAAAAGAATTCACTTCAAAAGCCAGGTGAGCAAAATAAGTAAATTTTCTACCCCACTAAGGCTTCTTTCTCAAGCTGCGTTCACACTGCACTTTTCTCCTCATAGACTTCCATTCATATGCACACAAATGCGTCCGACCGGAAACGCAATCTCGTGCGACAAGCTTCGCAGTTCTCTGGGTTGGAAAGTTCAAGCTTGGTGAACTCTGACCTGCGAAATCGCATCACTTGATTGCGTGAGACCAATCGAAAATCAAAACATGACCTTTCTGGACAGGAATTTAAAACATGGACCAATCGCTTGCTTTTTTAAAAATGTCTAATCATCTTGTTTAATCCGCCCCTTTTCACAGCACCAAACAACAGAATTTCGCAAGCTCAAACTCCAGTGTGACCGCAGTTTCATAAACTAATTTCAAGTGGAGCACATAATATGACTGATGGCTGGTCTTCCATCCATAATCATTAGCAAGCCAATCAGATCATTCCACTTAACATAAATATCTAGTCTAACTTTCCTCCCTTATCTTCGTTTTTGAAGAACCCCCAGTCCACCCCATTGCCCTCCTCCTCTTTTTAGATTAATCCATGATTGGGCGACACCACACCTCAGTGGCTAGCACTATTGCCTCACAGCAAGAAGGTCACTGGTTCGAGTCCTGACTTGGCCAGTTGGCATTTCTGTGTGGAGTTTGCATGTTCTCCCCATGCTCGCATGGGTTTCCCCTGGAAACTCCGGTTTTCTCCCACAGTCCAAAGACATGCGACATAAGTGAATAAATTAAACCAATAGGAACAGTATACGAGTTCTTTAGTACCGAGCTTTCACCGCGTGGGTATGCGCTGGTGTGCTTGGTGGTCTATTGCTCTAGGGCTGCTCCCGATAATCAAGGAATAGGCAGAACCAATTCAGGGAGCTCTCGAGAACTACCTGATCTCGTACTCCCTTATTTGCTCATTGACCAGGCAGGAGCCTTTGGCTCAATTATCTCCGAGCTTAGGGTTCTCTCCTGGGACAGCATGCCAAACCTGCTAACATTATCAAGCAATATCTAAGTGTGAACTCTTGAAAAGATATACTACCTTGCGTTGTTTCCAGGCCACTTCTCACTAGTGTTTGGTTGTGAGATGTGGTTTGCGGACCAAGACAATGGCCCAGTCCCAATTCTAACCCTTACCCCTTATCCCTACTCCTTGTTTTGCACGTTCATGTGAAGGGGTAGGGTTGTCCCAATTCTCTTTAGCTTGAAGGCATAGGGTTAAGTGGAGGGGCTAGATACCCCTCAAAAAGGAGATTTTTCAGGACCACACTCGAAACCAAAGGGTAAGAATATTTCCCACAATACACCAGCTACAATGGCAACATGACTGCTCACAGAAGGAGATGCACAAATATGTGTTTTTTGTCATTATTACGAATTTTTACAACAAACAAGCATACGTTTTAATACATTCATAACCGCACTTGTGTTTTACCATCATGCTTTAAAAAGCCCTGCTAAAATAAAGACTGCTATACTTCGCTATCTATAATCCCTATTAATAACTCCTGTATAGTAGTCCCACAACATACTTTCACCTCTGTCACTCGATGACACTCGAATACCCTGTCAGAGAAGTCTAGTAGCTGGGAATGACATTTTACAGTGTCTGGTTAATGCTAATGTTGTTTTTGTGCATTTACAACATGGCCACGTTGTAAATGTACAGTAATAACATGATCACATTGCCTTCAGTGTTTTCCTGAAAATAAATACCAAAAAATAACATCTGATCTTATATGAAGCAAGAGATCGCCATGACA